>NC_045453.1:13212442-13500612 GCF_002776525.5 Piliocolobus tephrosceles | reverse complement strand
CCCCCCCACATGCACACACACACCACAGAAACAGACACCATGGATACAATCCACATATATCACACACTCACATACACCATCCTCCTCACACATATATGCACACACACCATGTGTACACTACACACACCACACAAATGCACAATACACCCCCCACATGCACACACACAGCATGGAAACAGATACCATGGATACAATCCACATATACCACATACATTCTCACATACACCATCCCCCTCAAGCACACATATTTGCACACACACCATATGCACACACACACTATTACACACACCACACACACCACGCACATGCAAATGTACCACATATACACACTAAACACATGCACACACACAATGACACACCACACATGCACACACACACCACACACGCCACATGCACATACATACTATACACACGCACCACATACATACACCACACACACCACACATATACACACATATGTGCACACATATACACCACAGATGCACATACATACTGGACATGCACACACACACCATATACACACAAACACACGGCACCTGCAAACCCACACATACCACATTTTTTTCACTCTCTTTTCAAAGACAATGGAGGTCAAAAGCCGACTGCCTGCTTTGAAAACTGGAATTTGAATGTTTTTACACGGAGCTTATGCTGTGCAGTTTGACACAGGCCTCACTTCTCCCTGGAGCCTCACATCTGTCCACTTTCTACCTCCTGACTTGAAAACATTTGCATTTTAAAACTTGGCAAGATGGATACTTAAAAAAAAATGGGTCCCACCCATACTTGGTGCTATGACACTCACTTTTTTCTTTTGCTTAACAATGTGTTTGGGACATCTTCTCTGTACAAAGTCTGACCTAATGCTTTTTCATAGCTGCTCAGTGTTCTGAGAATTTGCAATGTGAAACATTGCCCTTTATAATACGACAGCAGTGGGCATCTCTGGATTAGGAAGTGTAAAACAGGAGACTTCAAAGACATGCCTTGCTTAGGCAATGCACCGTGGTCAGGCTCGCAGAACTGAGGGCAGCTGTGTGCGCCGGCTTTAACTTTCAGGTGAACCTGGGTTGGAGGCTCTGGGCCCTCGGGAAGGGGCACGGGGCTGGGTTCTGCATGCTGGGACGCCCTCTCTTACACACTGATTTCCACTCTCCTGCTCCCACATCCACACTCTTTCCTACTCACAATACAGTCCCCCACCAGAACCTAGTCACAGTCCCTGATACCAGTATGGGCTTCCCTTCCACGCACCTGACTGCTGTGGTAATTGTGCATCTGACCTCCAGGTTGTGGAGAGGGCAGACTGAAACACTTACTGAGCCCCTATTGCATGCCCCGCTGTCCTAGGAGCCTCGTGTGTTGTTGCCTGTGGTCCTCAGAAGGTTTACAGACAAGGAATCTTGGAGGCTTAGACAGGGAGCCGCTTCTGCACAGACACACGGCGGGTCAGTGGCAGAGCCTGGTCCACACCTTGCTGCCCTTTTGGATCTGGGAGAAGTTGCCCAAACCTGGCCAGATGTGGGACCTGGGGCCCTTAGTGGGGCTGTAGCTTGTCCGTCATGGGTCCAGCTGTCTCCAGCCTCTTTTAGCACCCAGAGCCCCAGAAGAGACGCTCACTGATGTGATTCCACCACAACAAATTGAGAGCCACGAGGGCCTGTTTCCATCATGCCCCTGGGCTAGAGGCAGAATAATGGCCTTCCAAAGACATCCACATCCTAATCCCCGGACCCTGTGAATGTGTTGCCTTATTGTGGCAAACAAGGACTTTGCGGATATGATTGAAGTCAATGACTTTGAGATGGAAAAGATTGCCTGGATTATTTGGGTGGAACAAATATCATCAACGTGGTTCTCAAAAGTGGAGAACTGTCCCAGGTGTGGTCAAAGGGTGATGTGGCCAGGGAAGCCAGGTTAGAGAAATGCAACAGTGCTGGCTTTGAAGATGGAGGAAGGGAGGCATGAACCAAGGAACACAGGTGGCCTCTATAAGCTGGAAACGGCAAGGAAATGAATTCTCCCCTACAGCCTCCAGAACTGAATATTGCACCGATGACACCGTGAATTTAGCCCAGTGAGACCTGTGCCAAATATCCAACCTATAGAATTGTAATGAAAGCTATAATATAGAGCTACCATTTATCCAGAAAGATCCATTTGTTCATCCACGGGGTCCTTCTCCAATCATACCACACACATACATGAATACAATTAGTGCTACTAGTGAACTTGGGATGAGTGTTTATGGGGTCAGGCGTGTTTCTAAGTAATAATCATGGTCATGATAATATTATTAATACTAATTCTATTAATACAGATACTAATGATAGTAATGATGTTGAACACTTCAGTCATGTCCACCACCTGCCTTCTGCTAAGTGCTATGCATTCATTAAATCATTCAATCCTTATAGCCGTGCTAGGAGGCAGGTTTCTCTTCCTTTACCCATTTTACATCTACTCATTTTACAGGTGGGGAAACCAAGACACAGAGAGGTTAAGTAACTTGCCCAGGGTCACACAGCTAAGAAGTGGAGCTGGGATTTGAACCTAAGGCATCTGGGTTACATTTACTTACTCATACAGTTTCAGACATGCATCCCTTTACATTCACATTCACAATCACATACATTTCATGCTGTTCCAACCAGCCTCCCTTCCCAGACTCTGCTCCCCCGCCTTCCCCCCAACAACCCCTATCACTGGCAGAGGGGCACGAAGCACCAGGTAGATAAAACAGTCTGGAATCCCTGGCTCTGAAAGGGGTTTTCTAAGACAGGTCATGTCAAAGCTTCAAACAATGTATCTGTCAAGAAAAAAAGTTGCTATTTTTTTTCCTGGATTTTACATCTCCTTTTGAAACTTCACTCATTTCAACCAGATGATTGGTTCTATGTGTAATTATACGTGAGTCAATGTGTCAGGCTTGGCAGAATTCTTTAGACCTGTCAGCTCACCGAAGAGGGAGGGACACTTTGGGATATCCTGTCCCTGGACTGTGGTAGAGTCTAAAATGCAGTCCCCTTGTCCAGAACAGCCTGCCCTGCCCCCCACCCCCACCCCCAGGGCTCTGTGCTGGGCTGGCTGGGCAGGCCAGCAGACTGCAGAGGTAATTGGTGCTTTCAGACACCCCAGGAGTCGCCGCCCCACCTCCTTACCTGCCTCTAGGGCAGGGCCAGGCCAGGCCATCAGGTCCTCTGGGACCGGTTGGGCCGGTTTGGAGGCGGTTATTACCAGGGCTCTCTGGGAAGAGATGGAGACCCAGAGGAGGAGGAGGGAGGGGATGGAGGCAGGGGTGATGGGGATGCGGAGGATGGAGGTGGGGGAAGTGTGGGGGGGGGGATAGGAATTGGGTAGGAATGGAGAAGACAGAAAACCATTTTGAGAAGCTCCCCCTAAATCACCAGCAGCCCACAAGATGGGAGTTGAGCCCCGACCTGCTTCTGAGGCTTTCCACTCAGTCCAGTCCGGGGTGTGGGGGACCCTAATTGAGTCTGAGATGCCTTGGGAGGAGAAGGTAAGTGAGGCATGGAGTCCACTCCATGGGGATCCTGAGAAGTGATGAGCCTGCCTACACAGCCAGTGACCTGGGCAATCTGGCTGAACACAGTCACCCGTCTTCCTGTTTCCAGCCACTTTGGACCTAATTACCAAATAATTAAGGCCCAAGTCATTTTCCACTATTATTCTCCATTGTCCAATCTCATTTATCAACCCCCAGCTGCCTTCTTCTGACCCACTTAATTCTTTCCTCTCCCTCCCTTCTGTCTCCTTTCAATACACATCACACAGCTGGCCCTGTGCTGGGGCTCACAGCCCAGGGGCCAGCGCTCAGCCTGCCTGGTCGAGGCACTCACAGAAGGCATCTCAGGGGAGGGGATGTTTGAGCTGAAAGATGAACGAATGTGGAGAGATGGTGACCACATGGGGTCAGCACAGGGAATATCCACTGAGTTCTCACTCCACGCCTGTCACGCCTCATATCCCTTCTCAGGGAATTTCCATGAAAACAGTATGAACTAGGCCTGGTGGCTCCAGTTTTACAGTTGAGGAAATCAGTGTTCAGAGAGAGGGCATGACGTGCCCAAGGTGACAAAAAGGACCCAGGGACAGTAGTGGGATTCAGATCCCCATAGGGCTGACTCAAAACCCCATTGCCCAATCCACTGGAGATTCCTCCACTGGGAAGGGTGTTCCAGGCTGGGGGAACTGAATGCCCACAGTTCACAGGAGGGTGGAACATGTGGGAGTTTAGAGAAGCTCCGGTGGTTCTGGACAGTTGGAGTGTGCCTGCTCCCCTGTGGGACAGCAGTGTGTGTGGGAGCCATTGCAGGGTAGAGGCCAGACTAAGACAGGCCTTTTTTTATTTTTATTTTTATTTTTTTTGAGACGGAGTCTCGCTCTGCCGCTGGGGCTGGAGTGCAGTGGCCCGATCTCAGCTCACTGCAAGCTCCGCCTCCCGGGTTCACGCTATTCTGCCTCAGCCTCCGGAGTAGCTGGGACTACAGGCGCCCGCCACCTCGCCCGGCTAGATTTTTGTATTTTTTGGTAGAGACGGGGTTTCACCATGTTAGCCAGGATGGTCTCGATCTCCTGACCTCGTGATCCGCCCGTCTGGGCCTCCCAAAGTGCTGGGATTACAGGCTTGAGCCACTGCGCCCGGCTAAGACAGGCCTTGACAGCCAGACTAGAGAGTTTGGGCTTTGTCCGAGAGGCACCAGGGAGTTTAACCTGGGAGCACTGCAGGCTTGAGAGGCAGGATGCCTGGTGCTTGGAGGCAGACAGGCAGAGTTTGAATCCTGACATAGCCTGTCTTACACACTTACGGCTGCTTGACCGTGGGCAAGTCTCTTGATCTCATATTGCTCCCCCTGAGGCGATAATAGCACCTACTTCCTGGAGTTGTCCTGAGCACGGAGGAAGTGTGGTGTTCAGCACAGAGCCTGGCGTACAGTAAGGCCTGACAGTTCTTCTTGTTTTCTTTCAGAAAGCTGACAACAGGGGCTGGTATGGGGAGTTGTCAGGAAGCCCCAGGAAGGGGGGTTTTGATTTCCAGAAGAGAGATACCAAGGCCTCTGGAGGCTGAGATGGGGAGACTTCTACAGCTCAGGGTGAGAGTGGGCCTACAGGTTCCGAGAGGCTGGGCTGGGGACAGTTGTCCTCCAATCCCTGTGCCCAGTCTTCTTGCCAGGAGTGATGGAGGGAAAGACAGAGATGCCAGAGGTCATCCATGGGGACCCATCTCTTCCCAGGGAGCAGATGTCAGTTGCTGGAGCCTGACAGTTCCAGGAGGAGGACAGAGAGCAGCCGGAGCCTCTGTTCACCTCCAGTGCTGGGGGAGGGGCAGAGCTGGTGCTTCAGGCAGACTGGATATTCCTGCCCTTGCTCTGTGTGCATTAATTTGGCCTGGTCTGAGTCTCATGGCTGCTGGGCCTTTCCTGTCTCTGCCTGTTCAGTTGAAGAGGTGGGGATGTCTCAAAAAGTGCCATGGTGACTGGGCGTAGTGGCTCATGCCCGTAATCCCAGCACTTTGGGAGTTCAAGGCGGGTGGATCACGTGAGGCCAGTAGTTCAAGACCAGCCTGGCCAATGTGATGAAACCCTGTCTCTATAAAAATGCAGAAAAATTAGCCAGGCATAGTAGTGCATGCCTGTAATCCCAGCTACTCAGGAGGCTGAGGCAGGAGAATTGCTTGAACCCGGGAGGCAGAGGTTGCAGTAAGCCGAGATCACTCCACTGTACTCCAGCCTAGGCAACAGAGCAAGATTCTGTCCCTCCTCCAAAAAAACCAAAGAAGTGCCATGGTCAGGAGGCTGGCCTCCTGCAGGGGTCCCTGGCATGTGCCACGGGAGCACCCCCGACCCACTGGGTAGCTCCAGAGGGCTACATCCTCAGAGAGTGGCTCTGGTTAGTTTTAAAGGGGACTGATTGCTTTCTTAATACAGAGATCACACCCATGAAGCACCTTTGACCATGGCCAACTTCACCAGCAGGCACAGTAGGCACTGTTCCTACAGCCTGCAGTATTTCAGGGGTCCATGGCATTGTTTTTATTTCTTTAAAATCAGCAGAAAAAAATGGTAATATAATGCATCCTGGATTATGTTCCTCTTTATTTTAATAGCCATAAATTAGAATTTTTAACATATTTCTATGGAGAAAGGGGCACATAAAAACCAAAGTTGCAGGGGCCCATAAAATTCATATGCAGCCTGGTCTTTGCACTTCCTTCTCCTGTAGGACAAAATCCCAACAGACAAATAACTCAGGTGTTAGACTCACATGGAACTGGATTCAAGCCCTGATTCTACTACTTACAAGCTTTGTGACCCTGGCTAAGCCACTTAACCTCTCTGAGCCTCTGTTTCCTCATCTGCAAAATGAGATAAACAATGAATGAAAGGCCTTTAGCAAGGGTGCCCCTGAGCACATAAAAAGGATTCAAAGCACCAAAGCTGTCAAAAGTCTATCAAAGCCATCAAGAAAGTCCATCAGCCTGGTGGTCAAGACCATTTGCTTTATAGGTATTTCCTGAGCATCTGCTACGGGTCAAGCTGTATGCTGGGTACTCTTGTCATTTGCTCCCTGCCTGTTCCTCTCTCTGCAGACCCTGGTCCCCACCCCACCTATGTCTGTATCTTCATCACCCCACTCACCATTTCTGTCTTACAAAGACCCTAAGATTCTCTGTCTAATTTCACTTTCCTTTCTTTATCTTCACTTTCTTGCTTGCCACTGGATCCTTGGAATCTGCTCCCTGACCTGGGCAGGCAGCCCTACCTAATCTAATGGAGATCAGCTATCATCTTCTTACCTTTTTCTCACTGCAGAGGGATCTGCCCAAACTCTGTTCCACCTGCACCCCCACATCCCAGTGAGTCCCAGTTGGACACAAGACCGACCCCTTCCTTCTCCTCTGCAGAGCCACATCCAAATTCAGCCCTGAAGTTGTCTTCTTTAACTTTTCCCCAACAATCTGCAGAAACATGGGTCAGGTAACCTCCCATTTGAAATGTTGACAACCTCAGCTTCCTAATACAATAAAAGCCTGCTTTCTATCTTTTTCCTGCCAAAGGCATCATGAATGATTGATTGATTGATTTAAAGAAATTAAAACATGTCACATAATTTTATAAGCAACGTAACCACCCGTATTGGAGCCTGGATACCTGACGTAAAGATTCCAGCTTTATTTTATTTTATTTTATTTATTTATTTGAGATGGAGTTTTACTCTTGTTGCTCAGGCTGGAGTACAATGGTACTATCTTGGCTCGCTGCAACCTTCAGCTCCTGGGTTCAAGAGATTCTCCTGCCTCAGCCTCCAGAGTAGCTAAGATTACAGGCATGTGCTTCCATGCCCGGCTAATTTTGTATTTTTAGTAGAGACGGGGTTTCCCCATGTTGGTCAGGCTGGTCTCAAACTCCTGATCTCAGGTGATCCACCTGCCTCTGCCTCCCAAAGTGCTGGGATTACAGGAGTGAGCCACTGCACCTGGCAGATTCCAGCTTTAAAAGTGGAAATATATATTTTTCAATACCAAAATCAATATAACATATGAAAAAGATGCATAAAGAGCAGAAACAACTTTTTTCCCTTTTAAATGGGAGAAGTTGTTTAAGAATTTGTTTCTGGAGCTGAAGATTTTTCACGGTTTTATCTATGACTTAAAATAGGAGAAAAAACACAAAAAGTAGGTATACAAAAGTAACCATGAATGCAGTCAAGGACACTAGGTCAACGGGTTGGAAGTTGACTCTTCCCCTTGACACAGCCAAATCTAGAACCCTCCCCTCATTCTTATCTGCTCTCAGGCACTCAGAGCCCTCTAGACCCTGGTCCAATTCGTCAGCAGCTTCTTCTCAACTTGCACTTCCCACCTGCTCCACTTGATGAACCCCATATTCTTCCTCCTCAAGACAAACCTCTTTTCCCTCCCTGCTCTACCTGCTCCTCCTGGAATATCCTCACTCCCTGGTCCTCTTGAATATAAGTCCCCTGAGGACAAAAATCTTACATCCTTACTGATGGATCCCAAACTCCTAGAACAGTGCCAGGCATACGATAGATGGTTATTAAATATTTGGAGACTGAATGGCCAACCCAGAAAACTCCTATGTAAGCTTCAAAACCTCAATCAAATGGAGTCTGCTTTTTGTGCTACCCTTGGCCCCCTGGCAATGTCTGGCACTGTGGTTTCTGTTTCCACACTGCTTTGTGTTGACTCCTCTTAGAGCACATTTTACATGTCTGCAAAGCAAGAGGCATCTTGGCCTTTGGAACAGACAGACCTCGCTTCCATTCCTGCTTCTGACACTTCATTTATTTATTCAACTCACTCGTTCCACAAAGATTTACTGGGCATCTACCTCTATTGTACCAACCATTGAGAATTAAATGGTGAACAAAGGCAGATTAGCACCTGCTCCTCATGTACCTTCCCCCAGGCATGCCCATTAGCCTTGCGGTGCCTCTGTTTCCTCAGCTGTGACACAGGTAATGGCCCCTTCCTGAGAGGATTGTTGAGCAGATTAAATTGGGAGGTGCAATAAGGCACTCACTGCATGGTAGGTGCTCAGTGGATTTTGCCCTGTGGAGACTGAGCTCCTCCTCAGGGCCAAGGAAGGATTCCCATTTCTTTCCTCTTTCCTTGGGCACAGAGGAGGTAGCGGTAGATGTTGGCTGGTAATGAGGATGGTGGAAATGCATTTGGTGCCTGTCTCTCTGTGGCTGTCTCTGGATACACACACCTACACAGACACACAGAGCCACACATGCATACAGAGAGAGAGAGAGAGAAAGAGAGAGAGAGAGAGAGAGAGAGAGAGAGATCCAGCCTGTCCTTACCACACTAGCTCTTCCAAGGCCCAAAACCATCCTTCACCTCTGAGTGGGCCAGTGCTAAGGGCAAACAAGAGTCTCTAGCACACTGGGACAAAAACCCAGGATTCCCAGGCCTGGGAAGGTGCAGGATTGACCTGGGGGCCCAGTATGCCCCATCCCTGACCCAGGTGGCTGAAGCTCCAGAGATGGTACACTTTCACCCAATTTCTCAGTATCTCTGGGGACAGTGACGCAGAGCAGTTTAAAAAATTACCCCCCACCCTGCGATCCACCCCTGCACCTATGCCTCTGTCTGGCCATTCACACTCCAATGCCTGACATGTGACCAGATGGCCACAGGCCCGCTCCCTTGAGCAAACAGCAGTGCACGTGAGCAGTGTCTGGCCTCAGGCTTGGACATGGCCAGCTGGCCACTCAGGACTCTTGCCCCATTCTGCAGGAGTGGAGGGGTAGATGGAGCACTGGGACATCTGGTTTCTAGCCCTAAGTTCAACCTCAAGGCAAGGTCTGGAGTGAATCCTTTTTTGTCTCTAGGTCTCCTCAGTTTCCCTATATGTATCAGGCAGGGTCTGTCTGGCTGGCTGGTTGGAGAAGTAAGTCTGAGAGCCTTTTTAGCCCCTGTGTTTTTCTATCATATTCTTGGGTTCAGGGCAGAAATAAATGTATGGGCCTTTCAGATTTAGATTCTGGGCACCTTGGGCACCTGCCATAGTCCATTCTCAGCAATTGCTGAGATCATCTCCAAACTTATTTCATTCTGAGTTTCAACCTCTCCAACCTGCTGTTTTCCTCAATTCCCTCTAAGACTTTTAATGTTTTTAGGAACCTTCCAGTTGATGTGGAAGAGTTTGAAGAGATGAGGGTGGTGAGAACCCTCTGGACCAAAATGGAGCAGTGTCTCACATCTAGGAGTTGGGGTCAAGGCCTTGGGAGGTGTGGTTAGAGGGGCATGGTGGAATTCAAAGGGTGCAGATTACATAATTTTATTTGAAATTATTATATAATTTCATATTTGGAGAGATTTGAAAATGACAAACCTTAGAAAATAATGAGTGTCAAGGCTCTTTGCTGATTGGGACATTGCAGAAGATAGCTTGAAAGGGGCAATAGCTTAAAATTAACCTGAACCATTGAAATTGCTGGGTGATTTTTTTTCTTAGGTCACACATGGTCAACTATTGTCGTTGCCTGTGTTTCAACTTAATATTTTGGGGTTATCAGAAGAGCACATGAGCAACTGAGAACTACGAGTGTTTTGTGAGGCGGGAACACTCACATGTGGCAATGATTGGAGAAAGAGAAGGCAGCCAAGGAAACGGAGAAGGAACAGTGAGAGATGAGAAGGAAGCCGGGGGCTCCAAGAAGCAGAGGTGGTCAGCTGGCCAGCAGTTTGGGACTGGGGCTGGAGGGGGACCTAGGCTGGGATACCCCATCCATTTCCACCCGGCAGCCCTGTCCAGTGTCTCCTGTCACCACTCTGCCTCAGTGTCTTTGTTCCAGCCACACCAGATATCTGTTGTGTCCTTGAATGCCTCATGTATTCTCTCAACCCAGCCTCCCCTCTGGCTGTTCTCTCTTCCTGCAGTTCTTGTCTCTGCCCCTTCCACATCAGATGGGCACTGCCTCTGTTGTTCAGCCCTCTGATGGTCACCTTCTTAGGCCTGTCCTGCTCCCTTTGCCAGACATGGTTAGATGACCCTGAGGCTGTGTGTCTCCATTTTTAACTTAAAATTTCTTATGTGATGTCCATCTTCCCCACTGGACTGTGAGCTCCTGTGGGCAAGGCTGGTGTCCATTTTGTTTATCGCCATATCTCTATGCCTAGCACAGTGCCTGGCATAAGGTAGCAATGCAATAACTACTAATAAATGAACAGATGGGACACCAAAATTATCAGGATGCTGAAGTCCAAGTCTCTAGCAAGCCTGGGCTCTCACTCAGCCAAAATATCTGGGTCAGATATGACTTTCTGAACGGTCCATGCGGAGCTTCTGACTTTGAAAATCAATGTGCATTTCCATCAACAAGTTGAGAGCATTGAGAAATGAGGAGCTGTAGGATTAGATGGTGTTCTGATTATCTCTCTTTTGCTGCAGAGCAAACCACCCCACAACTTGCTGGTATAAAACAACACCCCTTTCAGTACACTCACAAGTTCAGTGGGTCAGAAATTAGGAAAGGTCACAGAAGAGACAGCTCATCTCTGCTTCATGACATCTGGGCACCTCACCTGGGATGACTTGAATGGCTGGGACTGGGGAATCCACTTTCAAGATGGCTTCTTCATTCTTGTTTCTGGTGCCTGGGTTGGGCTGGTTGAAGACGGGGCTCACATGCAACTGTCAGCTGGAACACCTACATATAGCTTCCAGCATTGTGGTCTCAGGTTAGTAGAGCATGAGAGTTTCTTAATAGCCATCTCCTGACTCTCAGTACAATTGCTCCATTAAACAAGGTAGATGCCTCATGGTGTGTCATGATGTAGCCTAGGAAATCATATAGTGTCACTTCTGTACTCTATTGGTCAAAGCAGTTATAAGTCCCTCTGGTTCGAGGGGACAGATCATAGGCCCACATCCTACTAGGAGTAGTGTCACAGGATTTATGGCTATGTTTTAAAATTGCCGTAGAAGGTTTATGCTGCTGTAGATCTCTGGGATCAGGCCTGTGAGCAGATGCTGAACTTCATGACCAGACACATTTTCCCCTCAACTCTTAGCATTAGAAAAGCACTTTAAAATCTTCCAAGTCACCAGGTGTGGTGGCTCATGCCTGTAATCCCAGGATTTTGAGAGGCTGAGGTGGGTGGATCACCTGGGGTCAGGAGTTTGAGACCACCCTGGCCAACATGGTGAAACCCCGTCTCTAAAAATACAAAAAAATTAGCTAGGCGTGGTAGCGCATGCCTGTTGTCCCAGCTACTCTGGAGGCTGAGGCAGGAGAATCGCTTGAACCTTGGAGGCGGAGGTTGCAGTGAGTGGAGATAGCACCATTGTATTCCAGCCTGGGCAACAAGAGCAAAACTCTGTCTCAAATAATAATAATAATAATAATAATAATAAGAAGAAGAATAAGAATAAGAATAAGAATAAGAATAATAATAATAAATAAAAAAATTCTTTCAGGTAGAGGAGGAAGGTGACTTGTAGCTTTGTAGGCCTGGGTTCAAATCTTGCTTCTATCACTTCATGTTCATGGGGTCTTGGGTAAGTCGTTTAACTCATCTGAGTCTCAGTTTCCTTACCTGAATAATGGAGGCAGCAGTGATGCTGTAGTGAGGATTTGGTGAGCCAGTAAAGGAAGATCTGATGCCTGCTGAATGCTTATAACAGTTACCTTTGTGATCATCAATGCTCTTTCATGTAAAATGAGAATAAAAATAGAGACCTCACAAAAACTGTCCTCCTGGCTCTAGGCCATCTGTGAATAGGGGAAATTCAATTCGTGTTCTTGGACCAATCACTCGGCAAGAATCTGCAGACACAGAGATGAACGCAACAGCGCGGTCAGCCCTTGGATCTCCACATCCAGTGGACAGGGGAGGCATAGCGAGGCTGAGGGAGGTGGTAGGGGGCAGAGCATTAATTCCCGTGGAATGGTCATCAGTGCACTCATGGCATTCTTGATGGGGGTCTCTGGACCATGCCAAGGGGTCTTCTTTGATCCATTCTTAGCCAACATATTTAACATGTACTCAGTTAAAGTCTGACAAAGTCTTGCTGACTTTGTTGGAAAAGACCAAAGATGGGAAAAACGCAGTTTCATAAGACCTCATGTGGAAGAGACATAGCTATGACTTTTAGCCAGCTCCCAATATTACCTACATTTTTTCAGTATTGTGTTAAGAGCTTTTCATGTATCGTTCCATTTAATCATTCCAGTAGCTTTATGAGGTAGGTGCCTGTATTGTCTTCACTTTATGGGTAGACATTGAGACTCAGAGAAACCAAATGGTTTGCCCAGGGCCACATGCTGTGTTCCAGCTGCCAAAATGCTAATGCTACCCCTGACTGCATGAATAGAAGAAAGTGTCCTGAGCAGGGGATGAGACACATTGTGTTCTGCACTGCCTAGATCACCCTCAGGGGTGGCTCTCATTTAATTCAGAGGTACTGGAGACCTTCCAGTGGAGGGAAAGAGTGAGACCTTGGAGACATAAGACCTCACAGTCATGTTCTGTGAGGGAACACTCTCCTGATGTGGGAGAGAGAAAGCTGACATCAGGACCACTCCTTCATATTTCCAAGAGGCTGTTGTGGGGCAAAGAGAGCTCCATGTTTCCTGTGAGCATGGTCCTGTGTTAGCCATTTAGAGCTGTTTGAAAATCTATCTGGTTCCCTTGTGATGTAGTGAGCCTCCCATCACTAGAGGTGTTCAAACAGGTTAGAAGTGCCATTGAAGGCAGGCCTGTAGTGAATGGGCTGCTGGACGTGTGTAGCTGTGTAACGCCTCTAGCACAATGCCTGGCATAGGGTAGGTGCATGCATCAGGGAACCCTTAAGGTTTAGGAGTAAACCTGGCTTCTCTTAAAAATCATTTTTTTTTTTTTATATCCAGGCAGCTCCTTATATACTTAGGAGGTAAGAATCATTTTAATGATGACCAAACATATTACATACACAATTTCATTAGAATTTTGTAACAATGCTATTAATTGTGCCTACCTTATGGGGTTACTATAGTTGAGGACACTGAAGCACAGAGAGATTGAGCAACTTGCCCAAGGCCACATAGTAATTGGCAGATCTGGGATTTGAATCCAGGCCTCTGGCTCTCCCTACGGTTGTCCTTGCCCATGGATCTTCTAGGGGCAAGTTTGACCCTCGAAGTCTCTGGCCAACGTTTATAATAATGGAAGGTGTTCCAAGTTTCTTCTCATGGCTCTGCCTCTGGGATCTTTGGATTTACTAGCTGGAGAAGTGAGGACACGTGATAGAATCGCTCAACCAGTGGTTGGCTGGTGGACCCACTCCAAGCAGGACATAATTTTGATTCACCCAATGTGCCTATGTAGGGAATGCAGCCATAAGCAAAATGGAAGAGATGCCTGTCTGTCTGAAGCTTATTTTCTTGTTGAAGAGACAGCAGGGAAGAGGCAACTGCAGTGTGGGCTGGTGGGGCTGTGAGTAGAGCAGATGTCAGGGCCCCACTTCCCTCCCTTTGGACCTCACTGTTGTAGTCCTGACTTACCCTTGACCACTTAGTCCCTGCCCGGGACCTTTCTTTCCCTGCCCAAGTCCACTGTGCTACACTTAAGGCAAGCTAGAAAATTGACGTCCATCGTGAATAGCTCCAACCCGTGATTGATGGGCCTAGTGGATTAATACCATGGCTCCTTCCCTCTAGGCTGAGATAACTCAGAGCTGTGTGTTCTACACTGATCTCTTAGCTGAAGTTACCCACGGTGGGAACTTGCCTGATAATATTCTTTATTGGCTGCCTTCCTGTCCCTGCCTCATTTCTCATTTCCCTGCCAGCAGATGCTGCGATCACCTTCTACATACACTACCTTCAATCTTCATTGTAGACTTTGCTTCTGGAGGGACCCGAATGACCATGGCATAGGACAAAGCTCAGGGACTCTGTGAGCCTAGAAGAGGAGGCGCTGAGCCCAGCCAGGACAGAGGTCCACAGAAGATCCCTGAAGGAAAAGAAGGCTAAATGGAGACTTCAAGGGTGAGTGGGAGTTAGTCAGCTAAAACGGGGTGAACAGAGAGAGAAAAGGGACAAGTGTTCCAGCAGGGGGACTGGCATTTGAGGAAGCTCAGAGGCAAGGAAGGGTGGTGTGTCTGTGAGTGGTGGATGGACCATTACAGCTGGTCTGTGACAGTGGAGGGTGGGGGATTGTGAGTGATGAGGCAGACCCCAGACTTGGAGGCCACAGGGAATGATTTGTATTTTATTCTAAGAGTTCCCAGGGACAACTGAAAGATTGTTGGCAAAGAAGTGCCAGCCAGTGGGCCAGGTAAGGGGACCTGGGAGCTGGGAGGGTGTCTGAGGAGGCCAGGCCCCACAGTGCCTCCTGGCTCTGCTTTCAAAGCCCCTCAGAGAGCAAGGAGAAAGAGGCCCTTCTGGGAAGATTCCTGGGTGCCTTTCAAGGAACTTCCTCTGGCTGCAAAGTCCCCCTCGCTGGAGCCCATAAAGCAGGGCACTGAAAGTAATTACAGGCTGGGAGAGGCCAGGGCAAGGACGCTGGGGACGTGCAGGGGGCAGGGAGGCAGACAGGAGCCGTCATGCTGGCCTGGCTGCCAGGGAGGGAGTGTGCAGACACCAAAGCCCCCATAAAGTCGCCCAGAGTAGGCCCTTTTACAGGCATTCTGGGCTGGGGCATGACATCACCAGGAACCAATCAGAGGCTCCCCCAAGCCCCTTTTTCTTCTCTGGGGCCTGTTTCTGTGGTTATTGAGGTACATTCTTGGTGAAGGGGTGTTTTCTTTTGGAATGCTTGAACCCAATAGATTTTGCAGCCGCTGGCTAGGCCAGTCCTCCTTCAGGCAAAGTCAGCTAACCGTATGTTCCCTTTCAAGACAGAAGGGCCTCCCAGGCAGCCTGAATGGGCTGCTGGGAGTTCCCTTCAAGCCACAACTTCAAACTTCTTTCAGTGAATCAACTTCTTTTAAACTACATCCATTTGAGAAAAATAATCAACATGAATTGAGAAACACAACAACAAACAGGCTATGGAGTAAAGAGTCGTGGATTTGAATCCTGGCTCCTCTCCTTACCACCTTTGTTATTCCTGGACAAGCCTCAGTTTTCCCATCTGTAAAATGGGGATGATACAATCCACTTTGCAGGATTGTTGAGCACCAATTTTTTTTTTTTTTTTGATGGAGTTTCATTCTTGTTGCCCAGGCTAGAGTGCAATGGCACAATCTCGGCTCACCGCAACCTCCGCCTCCCAGGTTCAAGCGATTCTCCTGCCTCAATCTTCCGAGTAGCTGAGATTACAGGCATGCACCACCACGCCTGGCTAATTCTTGTATTTTTAGTAGAGATGGGGTTTCACCATGTTGGCCAGGCTGGTCTCGAACTCCTGACCTCAGGTGATCTGCCTGCCTCGGCCTCCCAAAGTGCTGGGATTACAGGCGTGAGCCACCATGCCTGGCCCACGAGGACCAAATTTAATGGATGGGTCTGAAGTGGTCAACTACCATCAGCCATTGTTTTGACAAATCCATTCTTCCTCACAGCACTGGACTTAAAGACTTAAAAAGGCTTGCCAGGCCTATTCCCCACTCTATATTTATGGGTAAAGGATCTTAAGGAACATGGAAACGAGGCCCAGACAGGCTGAGGGTCTTGTGAAAGCTGCTGTGTCTAATTAGGCACTGTTTGTAGTTCTTTTGTGAAGCATGATCGTTTGTTAGCTCCAGTTAAAAGAAATTATAAAACCATATAGAACCCAACTGAAAGTTTAGAAAACAAGGGCAAAAGCCTTCTCCGTACGGCTACCAGCCTCCCATTGCAAATACAGTGACTTATATGTTAATATGTAGTTTGTACATGCTGGTCTTGATAATAAACTTGAAAGGTGAATACAGTATACGCGTGCCTTTGCTTGCTCCACCAATAGTACAGATTATCATGTTAATGACTCCCTATTATTTCATCAAATTGATGCTGAGTATTGTTGAATTTTACTTTCAATTTCCCCCTATTTGAAATAATGCTTCAATGAACTCTTCTCTTTTTCCACAGAACGTTTCCATTTATTTGTCTGATTTCCTTAGGATAAATTCCCAGAAGCAGAATCAGTGGGTCTCAGGGTAAGTACATTTTTGTGGTTTGTGATACATATTTTCTAATTTACTTTCCATAAAGGATGTTCTAATTTACATTGCCTCCAGCAAAATTTGTCCGTTTAGCCACTTCAAGGAAAGCTCACCAGCATTAGGTATTATTGTTTATTATTTTATTTGCTGCTAGATAGACAGTAATTCCTTATTCTTCTAAAATAAAATATATAAAATGATTGATTTGTGGATTCAAAGATGCATATATATATATATAGTATACGTATCAATAGATTTATATTCTCTCTTTAACATTATTTGGTATTTGGGGAGGTATTGAGTCAGGTGAGTCTTTTGCTACAAAATGCAAGAATGCCATTCCTGTGTGCTTGTGAAAGGCAAGTATATTCTCTCCCACGCCAGACAGTGATAATTGTAATAAATTGGGGCTGCGGCCAAAGTCGAAATAAACAAACTGTCACAGCAGACAACGGAAGCTCAATCCTGACCCTGATGAATGAAGTTGCTAATGTGACTTCCTGGAGTGGATGTCAGCCAACGGTCTCCCCTGTGACTTACATTAGGTCCTAGTGACAGTGGTAAGTGATTTGAGGAGGTAAAAAAGGTGCTTATGGGGCTGAGGAGGGGGTGCTATTTGGGGTGAGTGCACAGTCTGGTTTCTATAGCCAGCAGAAAAGGACTGATTTGGAAGAACTTCACAGGGAAAGTTTGCAGGGTGTTCGTGAAAAGATAGAAACTGAGAGTATTTGAGGTAGGGGCATGTGGTGGTGAGGTTAGCCATTTCAAACAGAGGCTCATAACCCAGCCCAGAACTGAGCACCTCTGTTGGGTCTGACAGAGTGTCATGAACAGCCAGATGCAGGTTCCGATCTTGGTGCTGCCATTGAGACTAGTGGAAGATGTCACTGTGGATTGAGGGACAACTGAGAACTCAGTAACACGTCCTGCCCCGTTTGCTCCTCCTGGTTCCAAAGCTGAGCCTGAGTCCAGCTGGCTCCAGGCTTCTCAGATTTCTGTCCTCAAAATTCCAACACTTGTCTGTACACTGGATGGGTAGCGAGTAAAATCTGCCTGTGTCCACCCCCCTTGTGTCACTGAAGACATGCTGATTCTCTTATTAGAGTGGAAGCTTGCTCAGACTTAAAAGGTGAAGCCTCAATGCTCATTCATCCTTGCAGCACCAATGCTAACTCCCTTTTCTTCCAGGAAGCTTTCCTTGATCTCACCAGTTAGCTAATGACCACCTCCTTTGCCCTCCTCTGTGGAAGCTTTTATGGCTGTTCTTATTGCATCAGGATCGTAATTGATCTTCATTCGCAGACGCCGGACTCTGCAGCCACATCTGTGTTTCCCTTACTTCTTGCTCCTGTAAGATAACCTCATTCCTAGCTGTAGCCTTGGCCCTTTGCAGGCTGTCAAGGAATGGTAAGCTAATGAATGAGTGATAAAATAAGCCCTCCACCATTTATAAAGCACACTGAGCACACATTATCTTATTTGGTACAACCTCACTGTAAAGGTGGAGAGGCTGGATATTGTTATACCCATTTTACAGAAGGGATCAATGATACCAGCTGGCCCTCACTGAGAGTCTCAATGCAGCAGGCTCAGGGCTCAGCACTTTACAAGCATTGTCCCGTGTCATCTTCCCAACAACCAAGGAGGTAGGTACCATCATGATCCTCATTCCACTAAGAGGGGACTGAGACTTGCTGAAGACAAATCACTTGGTGGGGCTGAATTTCTAGGAAGGGACAGATCTGGAATCTGACCCCAGTTCTGTGTGTTGCCAAAGTTTCCACTCTGCTGCGCTGCCCCTCCTGACGATATCACCTCCACTGTCTCCACCTCTGGCACTTGAGTTCTTAGAAACAGTGTCTTATTTGTCCATTCATTTCCAGTGCCAGGTACGAGGTTGGGCATAGGTAGGCATCCATAAATGCTGATGAGGTGGATGAATGGTCAGTTGGTGTTTGCTCCAGCTCTGTTGCAAGCGGAGGGAGTTTCTGCTTTCATGCAGTGCAGTCAGGGGATGGGAATTGGGATTAACTTGGGACTGATCTTGTACCTGAGTTGTTCTGGTCATAAAACATGAGGGTGTGTCTTCTTGGGGACATGGTGAGCCATGTGCATGCATCAGATATGTCTGGCCAATCTCTGAGGGCAAAATGAAATGTCCTGGGAGAACAAAGAGCTGCCTCCCTCCTGTGCCAGGAGAGCAGGATCATTTTGCTCTGTCTACACACGCATTCCTGTCCTCTCCCTGCTGATGGCCTTGGGAGATAATGTGTTTCATGTGTGTCCCTGAGCATTGTGACAGCTGTCGTGAATTTAGTGGGAGCTGCAATGGCCCGTGTGTCTGGATGAAGTGGGTTCCATGTCTTTCCAGGTTGCAGACTCTTGAGGGAAGCAGGATCCCATATCCCAGCGCTGTAATGTCAGACAGGGCCTGCCAGGGTCAGTATTTGCCTCTCTACCTAGCTCTGGGCAGAGCCTGAATGGCTGGCCAGCAGACTCCAGCCATGGAAGGTAGAGCTGGAATTAGTCCTTCTGCTCTAAGAATGGAGTGTGGGGCCTACCTGGCTGGACATGGAGCTTAGTTTTTGATGTGCACCCAAGATCCCAGTGCAAAACACAGGGCACCGGTTTGCACATGTATCTTATCTGGTTTCCCCATCAGAGCACTCAGCTTTGTTGATGAGACCGTGGATTCCAAGATAGGCAATGATAGAAATGAGCAGAACTGACATTTATTGTGCATTTGCTCCTTGTCAAGCATTTTACATGGAATTTCTCTTCTAAGCTGTTGATATCTCAAAGTGCTTAACAGCATGGATATCAGAGTTAGCAGGACTTGGGTTTAGATTATGACTTTTCTGCTCAGAGCTGTGTGACCCTGGGCAAGTCACCTGTCTGAGTGCCTGTCTCCTCACCCTGAAGCGTGTTCTGACTAGTGACAGCCCTCGTACCTCGCAGGTTGACAGAGAGCCTGCATGTGTGTGTTTCTGTCCAGGACAGTACAGTGCTGGTGGGCAGGCATCATCATTCCACGAGGCCTGCCACTCTGCTGTCCCCTGAGATCTCTGCTCTCCTAACCGTGAGCCCAGGCTCCTTCCTGGCCAGGGTTCTGACCTTCCTTGCCCTGTCCCCATCAGCTCCCTCTTGCTGCAGCCTCTGGCCTGGAAGTCCTTTTTGCATTCTCTCCTCACTTGTGTCTTGGATGAGGGCTTCCTTCTTCGGTGCTGATGAGGACTCTGCCTTGGAGGGCTTTCCTCTGCCGCATGCTCCATTCCCCGCCTGCTCCATTCCCCGCCTGCTCCATTCCTGTGTGCTGTCTCCATCATGAGACTCTGGGTGTGTGAAAGGGTGAGAAATTCATGTGAGTGTCTGTGATTGTGAGGGTTGTACCCATGGCTGATATCTGGCTGTTTGTGCGTGTGTATGTGTGAGTCTGCGCTGGCATGGGGAGGAGCACGGATATCCATGGTGGTGAATGTGCAGGTGTGACACGCTGTGTGCCCATGAGTGAGACCAGGGATGCAGGACTCTCACTCGTGGCATTAAGCCCATGTGTGTACAGCCTGCAGACGTGTGATGTCGGAATGTGCCAGTGAGGGGCTGTGTGTGAGATACACACATGTGCATATACACACAAGCACTGTGTGAGGAGGTGTGTAGGACGGTGGGCAAGGACATCAGCCTGTCAGGGCCCCACTCGGTGCTGCCGGGGGCTCATTCTCAGCTCTTTACGAAGTGCAGGGCAGGGGCAAGACCCTCCCTGGTGGGCCAAACCTGCCTGCCCTCTCTCTGTCCCACGTAGGCTGGACTAGAGACAGTTCTGGGATTCGCTGAGGGTGAGGCAGGCCCAGGGCCTGGGAGAGGTGGTAAGAGGAGGAGGCCTGGCCTAGGGCAGGTGGATGAAGTAAAGAAGAGACCCCCTCAACATAGCCTCTGGAGCCCTAGAGGGGACCAGAGCCTGCCTGGTCACACTTAGGTCTGAATTCAGCTCTCACATTCCCAGCCAGGCTCTCTCCAGTTCTCTGTGCTGCTTCCCCAAACTGGGGTAGGAATCACAAAGCAGGTGACAAAGACTTTCTTCCCCAGCTATATTCAGAAGACCAGGGATGTCTCTCATCCTTATCACCAGTATCCTAATGAAGCTTCAAGAAAAATGTTTGTTGAATGAATTAATGAAATGAGAGAGAATGCTTATGGTTGCTGGGGGAAGGAGAGACTATTTGACACAAGCTCATCCTACAACATGTGGGACAGGGCATGCGGTCGTGCAGGGCAGAGTGTGCGTGCATGTGTGTGTGTGTAGATATGGGAGTGTGGAGGAAAGAATCAGGTAGCCACTCCCTGGCTGCTCCTAGAGCTGAAGTTTCCCAGGCGGGATTACGATCTCAATGTTTCACCTTCCGGCTACTAGGAGGATGGGATGGGGGGTTTGGGGGGCTGAATGTCAGTCTGGGGTTCCGATCTTCCTGGGAGGGGGCACAAGTCCTCAGCGGAGGATTTGTACCAGCCGCTAAGCAGATAATTGCTTGTCAGATTGATTGAAGGCTTTTCAAAATGTCTTTTCCTTGGAACACCCTCCCATCCCCCCGATGAGTGGATTATTTGAGTTGGAACTGTTCCCCCTCAGTTTTTTTCCCCTCCTTTCTCAAAGTAGTAATTACTGCCGAGTAGCCCTCCGTGGCGTTTCCTGTCATTTGGAGGCTGAAGCCAGCGGCTGTTTCCTCTGCTGGGTGAAGGACAAGCAGGCCAGTTAGGGAAATACCCCACCCCCTAGCCTGGCCCTGAGCCCCTGGGGCCCCTGGTGGCCTCGATGGGGCTAATGGGGCCTGGCAGGTGGAAAGGAACTGGCCGACTGATCAACTGAGGTAGTCCTGGCTCTCTTCCAAATCCTGAGACTTTCTTCACCCTTTGTGTCCTTGCTCCCTTGTGTGTGTGCGTGCACACACGCACGTGCATCTAACTGTGTGTGTACATGTAAACTGTGCACAGGCTCTTGGGCCCCAGTAAAAATCTCCTCCTGCGTCACCCACAGTGATTTTCCCAAGGGAGCTTAGCCTTGACCGTTTCTTCAGATTTGAAAAAGTCTGCAAAGTATCTGCATTGTAGGTGGACCGATGGCTGGCGAGATGCGTAGACGGGAGATCAAGCAAGAATAGTGAGAGGCTCATTGCCAAATCAAGGTAGTGGGTTTAGGGGCGCCCATGGCGCAGTGCTTTGAACTTTTCCATGCTTTCAGAATATTCACAATAAAACGTGGGTAAAAAGTTTGCAAGGTCGCTCTACAATCCTCCTGTCCACCCCACCCACACTCAGGATTCGTAATCTCCGCTAGCCTTGAGTTTTGTTTTAATGCTGCTCCTCTTCCTCCTCCTCCTCCTTCCTTCCATCTTCTCCTCTTCCTCCCTGTGAGAGTTTGTTCTCAGTCACAGAGGCCAAAGCTGAGCAGGACGCAGACTAAGATGAGATGAAGAGTTGAGGCTCATGAGTCAAGACTGTTTGAGTCCATTCCAAGTTCTCCCTCTTTGTGACGTTGGGGGAGTAACTTAACCACTTTGTGCCTCAGTTTACTCATCTGTGAAATGAGGCTAATAACAATAGAACCTTCATAAGGTTGCAGTGAGGGTTGAATGAGAGAATGCATGTAAAATGCTGCGCACAAAGCCTCAGTCCATAATCTGTGCTTAACAAATGTTTGGTAAACAAATAATAAGACGGATCTCATAAGGAGATGTGGACCTCGGAAAGAGATGGGAGGGAACATGCCAGAGAGATGAGCATGGCAGCGAATTGTGTGCTTGGGGGACCCCACGGGTTTCAGCGTGGCTGGACTACAAGATGGGTGGTGAAGTGTGGACGGCGGGGAGTGAGAGGGAGGCTGAGAAGGAGGCTGGGACCACGTTGCTGTGGTGATTATGAGCGTGGTCTCTGGGATCAGGTGGCTCAGGTTGAATCCCAGCCCTGCCACTTCCTAACTCTATGACTTTGGACAACTGACTCATCTCCATGGCTTGGTTTTCTTATCTGTGGAAATGGGAATCCCAGTAGTTCCTACCTTAGAGGACTGAATTAACTGAGTTAATAAGTGCAGAGAACTGCCGCCTGGCCTGTGGGAAAGTTGAATAAAAGTGTTTGTTATGATTGTCATTCTTGGACAGGTGGACATGGGCCGCATGTGGTTGCACATGTGTGGTTGGCTCACGTGTGTGTGAGTGTGTGTGTGCACGTGGGCATCTGCAGCCAGCGCTTGTTTGTGGGTGTGTTTGTGTCTATATGTAAGTGTGTGGTGGGGACTGGGGTCAGGGAATCCATGGATCAATTAAACCTCTGGGAGAAGACCCGTCCATCCTGGGCAAAGAAACCCTTCAGTGAGAAGTAGATGGCATCACTTATAAATAATAATCTGTATTACTTCCCTGCTGAAAAGCCTCCAGAGGTTCCTCTTCGTTCATTCAGTCGACAAACACTTGCAGAGCTCCTACTATGCACCAGCCCCAGCCTCGTTGGCCCTTTCCACTCGCTGTTGGTTACATATAGCTTGTTCCTCCATGCACATTTCTCTTTGGCCTGCTAGACCCAAATCAGATGCCGCTTTCTCTGAGAAGCTTTCCTGACTACAGAAGCCCATGCTGTTGGGTTCCCTTGGCACCCAGGTTTTTATGCCCACAGCAAGGTCAGTGACTCTTGTCTAGTCACCACTGAATCCCCAGCACCAGGGGAGAGCCTTAGCACAAGTGTTTTGAACGGATGGATGAGTGAATTGTTCAACATGAGGACACCCACAAGGGGTGCCGACTCTGCAGACCAGTTCAACCAAGAGCCTGGGAGCTGGGGTTCACTAGTTTCTTAATTCCTGCCACTGTCACTTCCATCTGTGCCACTGGCTCCCCACCAGGAAAGCTGCAGAGCCTGGATGCAGACGGCTCAGTAAGAGTTAAAAGAGCAGTAGGCGTTGGCTTCTGGGGACAGTGAGCTCCCCAAGGCTGCTAGAAGTGTTGGAAGCAGAGGGAAGCAGGGCAGGAAAGTGGTCAGCGTCCTTCAGATAAAGGGGGCATTTGACCTTGGGTGCAGTCCAAGGCCCTTCCCTAGAGGCCCCCAGCATGCCAGGCCCTGACCTGCAGGGGAGGCCAAGGAATCTGCCTTGACTGCAGGAGCCACAGACGGGGCTGGACACCAAGCCTCGCGTTATCTCTTCAGGCCACACGTCGGCTAGGAGTGTTGGGCACACAGCAGGACCGGCTCACAGGAAGCTGGAGGAGTTTCTGTCTTTCTAAGGGTCAGAGGTGGCTGGGATTTGGCAGCCAGGGAAATGGGAACTTCCTGTGTCCCTCCCTGGAGCTAAGACTGGCAGCAGGAGCCCAGATGGAACTGGTAGGCCAGAAATGCAAAGATGTGATTTTCACGGCCTGTTCCTCAGGCAAGACGTGGTGGGATTGGATTTCACTATATATACACGCATAGTGTGTGTGCAGGTGTGTGTGTGCTCACATGTGCATAGTGTGGGCATGTGCACATGCATGTGCATAGTGTGTGTGTGCGTGCACACATGTATAGTAGCTATGGGGCAAAAATTCAGGGTTTGTGTGTTTCTAGATGAATCTGTTTTTGTGCCCAAATTTGTCTGCTTGTGAATACTCTTGGTATATGTGTGAAGCAGGAATTTGTGTGTGTCCATATGTGCTTATATATATAAACAGACATCTGCCTGAGGTATGTGTAAACCTGTGTGCTGAACACATGTGTATGAATGCATAGGGGGCCTGATTTTAATGTATGTATGTGTGTCTTGGGGGGGTGCACATCCTGACAAACAGTTTTGAGCCCAGCAAGATGGAGCCACTGAAGGAGGGGACACAAAACCATGATGCTGGAAACATCTGTCCCTTCGTTTAGCCCTGGGGTCTCTGGAGAGGGTTTTATGTTTCCTTCTTGCCAAGAAGGAAAATGTGATGCTTCTCACTCAAATATACGAGCACAGTCACTCTCTATTAAATAAGATGCCCAGTCCAGCTCACCCTGGGTTATAATCAGAGACAAGTGATTGGAAGAAGTGGCAGGAGGATCATCTTTAAGGATAAGGGGTGAGCAGAACTTCCCTTCTGCTAGGGAGGGGTCCTAAACAAGATCCACCCCAGCCCAGCCCCATCTGGTCCCAGCAGGGGCACCTCAGGCAGGAGTAGGTGCAGCATCAGCAGCGAGTCTTAAGGCATCTGGTTGGAAAGGTTGTCCCTGCCTTGAATGACCACAGATGAGCCCCCTAAACTCAGGAGCTCTGAAAGCACAGAGGAAGAGGCCACTGCTATGAGGTCTCACAGAGTGGGGAGAGTTTGAGTAGAATCTTCGCCTTCACAGGATTGAAGAAAGTTTGTTAAGTCTGGCATTTGTGTGATATTTGCTCAATGTCCATTTCAAACAGATCAGGAGTTGGTGAACTACCACCAATAGGCCAAATGTGGCCTAGTGCCTTTTTTTTGTAAATGAAGTTTTGTGGGAACACAGCCATACCCAGCTAATACCGTCTATGGCTGCTCCCACGCTACAACAGCAGAGTGGAGTAGTTGTGACACAGACCCTATGGCCTGCAAAACCTAACTATTTACTAACTGTCTCTTTACAGAAAAGTCTGTGGACCCCTGCACTAGACTGTTGATTTCATAAGGGCAGGAAGGATAAGCTCAACACATAGCAAGTGCTTAATAAGTATCAGTTGAATGAATGAATGAATGACTTAATTTTGGAGGATGATTCCAGGAAGAGGAAATAGTGTGTGCCAAGGCATGGGGCCAAGAAACAGCCTTAGGTGTACTGGTCATGGAAGGGTGGAGCACAGAGAAAACACACACGCACACAAACACACGCACGCACACACACACAGAGTACACACACACACACACACATGCATGCAAGCATGCTGGGGAATGTGGTAGCGCAGAGGTTCACACAGCAGAATGAGTATTTGGCTAGGGAAGGCATCTCTGAGGAGGTGACACTGAGCAGTATCCTGCAGACCTGTAGGCATTTTGCAGGAGAAGATGGAGGAGCAGCATTCCAGGTGGTGGGACTGGCAGAGGCAAAGGCCTGGAGGCCTGATGGAAGGAAGTGTGGGTGCTGGGCACCGCTAATTACACTGAATCTGCATATGCCTGATGGGACCCTTGGGCTGACATGAAGCTACAGAGGACTTTAGGGGCAGATTTGCAGGGCCTGGAAGGGCTGCCCTCAGGGAGTATGGAATTTGTTCTCTGGGCACTGGGGAATCAATCACTGGGGGTGTCAGTGGAGACTCCAAGGAGACCCAGGTAGGCGAGGAATTCAGGACTCTGGGCAGGCCAGTTTTCTTCTCTAGACTAGTTTTCGTGGCAAAATGGGAATGATAGTGGCTGCCTCCCAGAGTGGGGAAGGATCACCTGAGGTCAGAGATGTGAGAAATTCAGCCTGTGCCTGGCACAGAGTGGCTAACAAGCAGTTGTTGGACAAAACACAGGACACCCAGTTAAAGTTGAATTTCAGGTAAATAACAAACCATGTTTTAGTATAAGCATGTTCCAAATATTGCATGGGACATTCCTACACTGAAAAATTCTTCATTGTTTTTCTGAAATTCAGAAATTTCAGGAATTCAAAAGTCCTAACTCGGTGTCTTGTATTTTTATTTGCTAAATCTGGCAACCTAACTGCCCAGGGATACTGGCTGAATCTGGGTCTTTGTTGGTGGCTTCAAGGTCCTGAAAACCTGACAGTGATGCCAGAAACAGGATGACAAGCTTGTGGGACTGAACACTGGGGAGGTGAGGTGTCATGGAACCCAGTCCTCTTGGCTAATGGGGAAGGAAGTAAAGGCTCAGAGAGGGGAAGGAACTAGCTGAAGGTCACCCAGCCAGATGTGGTCCTAGTGTTCTACTTTTCTCTCTGGCTGGTCAAGAGAGAGCTTTGACTCATGGGGGTGCTCCCTGGGACAGCTTAGAGGGATTCTATCAGTTGTGAGAATTCCGAGTACGGCTTCTAAAATCTTCAAGGCCATCCCAGTCTTGGCAGCTGATGCAGCGTGTGATCTTCACCACATCCCTCACCCCATCTATGCCTCAATTCATCCAGCCATAAAATGGGTCTAATTACACCCACCTCACAGGTGAGTTGTGAGGATTAATTAATGTTTGTAAAGGCTTTGTAATCCTTGGATGAAAGACGCTCCTTACATATAAAGGGTCATTATTTTTATTATTATTATACAAGTGCCAAGTATTATTACCTTAATTAGCTTTTCTAGATATCAAAAGCAATTAGACAGATCACTTGTTGAATGCCATTTCGGAAACCCAAGTCACAGAAACTCACACATTCACCTGTCATCTCTCACATTTTTGGCAAGGGGCCAACCTGGGCCAAAAGGAAGAGCTGAGATTTGCAAAAAGAAATTTGTTTCTGTCTCTGGCCAGGTTTCACCCCATTGCAAAATTTTCCAGGCATTTAAAATTCCCTAAAAAACAAAGGTTTTTGTTTTCGTTTTTGTGGAAATTCTTATACAGGGGGCTTTTGGGGGAGAAGGCTTAGTTTTGCAGCCCAGGCAACCTGGTCTAGGAATGGCAGTTTGTCCTGTTTTCCCTGATGTAGAGAGAAGACCAGGACTTAGCCACCAGAGCCAGTCCAAGTGGGGTGAAAGCATCTCTTGATGGGGGACTACTGTGTTTCAAGCTCTATCCCAATGTGTGTATATTTTAAAATCGTAATCCCATGCAGTAGGTAGGAGCTTTCTGACCTTAATTTTACAAACAAGAACACGGCGGCTCAGAAGGGTTAAGTGAAACAGCCAGGAAGTACAAGAAGAATGCAAACCCAGCTCTTGCTGATTCCATAACCTACATCTAGGTTTGATGCAGTTTCCACCTCTCTGTGTTACCTGGAATCTACCTGGCCTGGGTCTAAACTGGCTCATAAGTAGTCAAGAGGGTTTCTGGTATTTAACAGATGGGACCATATAGGCTGAGTAGGTCACTGCAGTGCTGGGGGTCACCTGCAATCCCAGCCTGGTGAATCTGCTCAGGCCTTGGTTCAACATGGCTTTGGCTAGTCAGGGTCTTTGGAGTTGGCTCAAAACCTCAGGGTTTAGACAGAGGAGGGGACTGTGGCCTGGTTGTGTCCATTAGGGCAGGCAGAACAGGTCAGGGCAGAAATCAGCGGGGTGAGGCTCCCTCTGTACTGTCCAGTTAGCTGGGGCGGGTAGACAGGGGTGAGGAGCTGGCTGTAATTAACTTTACCAGCGTCCTTAACACAGGTGAGAGAACCTTTCCCCTACTTTCCTTTCTGCTCTGTCCAGCTTCCTCAATGGCCTTGAGGACCCTCCCAAAGCTGTGACTATGTCAGGGAGCACTGAACTGAGCCACGCTGCCAGTGTGTTCCAAACCAAGATTATATCCCAGCTCTGCAGTTCTACAAATCTATTTTCTTTTTACAGAACTTCCCTGAGGGCTGGGTTGGGGCCTTTGTGAAGTCAGTGAGTGCATTAAGGATCGTTGGAGTGTTGGGGGATTGAAGGATGGAATGCAGGAGGAGTTGATAGTGTAGGAAGAGGTTGACATATTAATGGAAGGGTTGCTGAATGGAGAGATGAATGAGATGGTAGATGGAGTTAGGTATTGGTGGATCAGACATGGAATTGTATGTATAAATGGAAGGAAGCATGGCTTACTGAATGGATGGGTTAGCATGTGAATGTAGGAATTTATGAGGGTGGAAGTAAATGTAGAGAGGGGTTGGAAATTTTGGTGGTTGGATGGAGGATTTGGAAAAAGATAGAGGGGCTGCTAGGTGAGGAGTTGGAGGAAGGGGGAGGGGTTGACAAATGTATGGACAAGTTGGCAGATGGGTGGAGGGATTGGTGGATGGGTGAAGGAGTTTGGAAGATAAATGGAGAATGGTGCCTGGATAGAGAGAAGGTCAGATGGAGAGGAGTTGGGAAATACAGGAGCTGAATCATGGATGGGAGGATTGGCATGAGGATAGTGGAAATGGTGATGACTGAAGGTTCTGTGGAGGTTGAAGGAGTTGGAGGAAGGGTGGAAAAGTTGGCCTATAAGGGAGCATGAATCGATGGAAGAGCGTTTGGCAGGTGGGTAGGGAGTTGGTGGAAGGATGAGGAGTGGGATTTTGGAGCTTCTGGTGGGTGAAAGTTTAGATGGATGGGTGGAGGTAGGTAAATGGAGGATGGTAGATACATGGAGGAGATGTCAGATAGGAGAAAGGATTGACAGATGGGGAGAGGAGGTGACAAAGCGGCAGAAAAAAATGGCAGACTGGCAAAACCCTCTGGGGAAAATTATAGAGCTAGGTAGAAGAGTAGGAAGGCAGTCTAAATCAATATTGGAAGAATTGGCTTTGTGGCCTAGGCCTTAGCCTGGACAGACCTCCTCTCATTTCCCTGGGCCTCAGACATCTTTTGCCTGTGGGTGCTTGGGGGCCATTCCAGGTGATAGAAACCTTCAGTGCCCAGCTCAGTAGGTAGCTCTGACCATCCTCTCCCTCACGTCTTCCCTCCGCCTCCAGAGCCAGGCTCTCCTGAGGCTCATAAATCCCCAGTCTGGCAGGCTTTCTGTAATTAACTCTGCAACATTAGCCCAAAAGGTGGGGCAGGTGGGGCTGTGAAGAAAGGAGCTGACTCAGAGGCAGATGTCTATCTCCTGCTGCTGTGTCAAGTGTGGTCACTGTCCAGCACAACAGGGGCAGTGGCCAGGGGGCCTCCCTTCCCACCAGCTGTCTTGGGTTCCACTCTGGTCTCCCCCACAAGTTTTTGGGAACAGGGGAGAAAGTTAATTAGGTAGGAACCTGATAGTCACCTCTCTCTCTCTCTGTCTCTGTCTCTCTCTCTTTCCCTTTCTCTTTCTCTCACTCTCACTCTCTCTTCTATTCTCACCTCTTTCGTTCATCTTTTTCTCTTCTTCTATACCTATTTCTCCCATTTATTTTCTGTTTCGATTTTTCTTTGTCTCTGATTGTTTCTCATTTTATGTCTTGTTCCCTTTCTCTCCCTCCTCTATCTATAGGTTACTTCCTGCTTGCTGTTTTTGGTGGTTCCCCTCTCCCTTTTCTCCGTCATTTTCTCCATTTTCATCTGTTTTCTTTTCTGCCTTTCTTTGCCTCTCTCATGGGCAGGTCTCCACACCTCACAATGGAAGCCTCTTCCTTTCTTCTGCACCATCTCTCTTATCAATATGTGTCTTTACACAAGAGCAGAGTAGTTTTGAGGGATGTTCTCTCCTGGGTTTATTTTGTTTTGTTTTTGTTTTTGTTTGTTTTTTTTTTTTTTGAGATGGAGTCTCGCTCTATCGCCCAGGCTGGAGTACAGTGGTGCAATCTTGGCTCACTGCAACCTCTGCCTCCTGGGTTCAAGCAATTCTCCTGCTTCAGCCTCCCTAGAAGCTGGGATTATACACATTTGCCACCACACCTGGCTAATTTTTGTGTTTTTAGTAGAGGCAGGATTTCACCATCTTGGCCATGCTGATCTTGAACTCCTGACATCAGGTGATCTGCCTGCCTTGGCCTCCCAAAGTGCTGGGATTACAGGCATGAGCCATCATGTCCAGCCCTCTTCTGGGTTTTTCATTAGGCTTAGAATCTTCTCAGAAAGCATTTCTCCTTTTCCTATTGATTTGTAGTAAAAACTGTGGAATCAACCCACCGGGAACCTCTGGCCAGAGGTGGAGGGGAAACAGGGGAGAGAAAATAGTGGCCACTCTGCAGACAACAGGCCCTGGTCAAGGAAGGCTCTTCCTGTTTCGCAGTGGATGAGCCTTTGTTGGGGGCACAGAGGAACAGGATCCTGGCATGGACACAGGTGAAAACCTGATGTTGCGTTGACCATCTCATGGGGCCCAGTTTTCTTCTCAAGGAGCCCACATACCATAGTGGTCAAAGTACTGGTGTTTGAGAGGCCTGGGTTCAAGTGGCAGCCCCAACACCACTCACTAGCTGTGGAATCTCAGACAGGTGACTTAGCCTCTCTGATTCTCACTTTGCTCATCTCTAAAATAAGACTAACAAGAATGTTCTTGTGGGGTTGTTCAGAAAATTAAATGAGAATGTTGGAAGAAAAGCACCTGTATCAGTCATGATTCAGCCAGAGAAGCAAAACCGCTAAGAATGGCATAAAATGAGGGCTTTCTTACAAGGGGTTGGTTCTGTGCAGTTGTGGAAGCTGGTTCAACTGTCTACAGGAGGCTGTTGCTTCTGTGTCTGGGCCTGCAGTCAACAGAACAAGCAGGTGGGGAAGGAAGAAGGATTGACAGGAACTGGAGGGCAAGGGCAAAGCAGAATGTGAGCTGGATTATACAAGGATGCATTGAATCCGCATAGGTCTCTCATCTCCTCGAAGTTCCCAACTTTGAAGATGTGAGTAACCTGCTGGAGAAGTGATGGCTATTGTCACATTGCTGCACACACTCATGGCCCAGGAGTTGAGGAGGCTGGAGGAGGAGGCCTGGCAGGAAGTAGGGGAGCCACAGTCTGGGTGCCACCCCACGTCAACCAGCAATACCCACTGGGACAGAGAGGCCCGAAGTTACACAGCTGGTGAGTGATGGCTCTTCCATCTGACCGCAAGTGCATGATTCCACTGTACACACTGTGCCCTCAGCAGGAGTGGAGACATTCATGGACTTGTGTCACTGAGAAGCAGTCTAAGGAGGACGAGGCCCAGGTATCCATCTCTCCATAGATTCTGCTCCCCCTTCTCCCATGACTTCCAGAGCATGTTCTGTTCACAGTACATTTTTAGCTCTAGGAATCTGGCTTGGGGTTGTGGCTGCGCGAATCCACTTCTCAGTGGCAAGGCCCGAGATTTGGAGATGAGGAGAGGACTTGTCATGTGTGGCAGTGGTTCAACACTAAGTGATCTGTGACCCCTTTGCATGCCTGGGAAGAAAGTGGCTTACTAAGAAGAAGCCCATCCAAGGACGAAATTTCCCAGGTCCTCTTGCAAAGGTGGGGCCTGTGACATGTGAGTGGAAGTAATGTGCATCACTTTCTGGCCAGGGAGCTTAAGAAGAACGTGGAGCTTCTTTGTTTGTTTGCTCTCCCACCAGTGGGATGTCAACCATCAATGTAATCTTGGAAACCACGTGTTGATTATGGCAGAACCTTCATCAGCATGGGTCATTGACCTAACCCAGTGGTTCTCAAATTGTGGTCCCCGGACCAGCAGCATCAGCATTGTCTGGGAACGTGTTAGAGATGAAAAATCTCAGACACCACCCTAGATCTACTTAATCTGAAAACTCTGGGGTGGGGCTCAGTCATCTGTGCTTTAAAAAACTTCCAGTGGAATCTAACACATGCTCAAGCTTGAAACCCCCTGCTTCTCTTAGTTACCATTCCATTCATAGCTCCTGAATTGACAGCCAGGCTCAGGACTGCTCAGGAGGTTTCATGCTTACCCCCATGGCCATCCTCACCCTCCACCCTACCCTTGCCTCTCAGGGGGTTTCATGAAGAAGACAGCAGTGGCACATGCTCTATATAATTCCTAACATGAAGGAAGCAGAGGAAAATGGCATTCTCATGAAATAATTCATTAATTCCTTCCTCATTTTTTCATTCTCCGAAGTGTCATAGAGAAGCATTAGGTTGACTGGAAAACTTCCCTGGAGGAGCTACAAAATGCAGTTTGGATCAACAGCCCTATAGGTAGGTTTTATTATCACCACAGTTTTATAGATGCAAAACTTGAGGTTCAGGGAGTGTGGGTGGAGGATTCAGGGAGTGTGGGTGGAGCCAGGATTCAAGCCTGGCTCTCTCTGCCTCCATCTTCCACATTTTTTTGGCACTCTCATGGCTTCCACGCCTGCATTTCCAGGTGGTTGGTCTTTTGCAAACAGAACTCACCAATTGCAACCTCTTTGCACCTAAGGAAGAATCACATCGGGCATCCAGATCATTTGAGAAAAATCTGCTTGTCACCTTTCCCCAGGTACGTTACACAGGGGCATATGTTTGCATTATGCCTGTGACTATGAGTTCAATACATTCTGAAAGAGTGAATTAATGAGCTAATTAGCAACTGGGTAGCTAGCTTGAACACCTCATCTAACTTTCCTTATCTAGAAACTCCTCGTATTTTTCCAGATTGAGAAAAAGTTTTCTGCAAAGAAGCTGGCACCCAGCTGTAATTGCTGCAATTGCTTGTGGAGGGCAAACAAATAGACATAGTCCTCGTGGAACATGAATGACATGGTACAGGTTAGGGCAGTGGTTCTCAAACTTGAACATGTGTTCAAGAATCACCTGTAGAACTCCAGAACACAGATTTCTGTGACCCACCCCAGAGTTTAACATTTGGTAGTTCTGGGACAGACCCCAAAATTTGCATTTCTAACAATTTCTTAGATGAAGCTGATGCTGCTTGTCTGGGAATCACACTTTGAGAACCATTGGATTAGGGTAATACCAGATCCTGCAACAAAACGGCAATGGCTTAACGCTGTGAACATGTATTTCCTACTTCCTTATAGGGGAATGACTGAATACGGTGTAATATGACATAGGATATAGCTGTGAAATGAATCAAATATAAGTGGATTGATCTGAAGTGATAGCTGTGGTCTGATGACTGAGATAAGCAACTTGCTAAGAAATTTATATAGCATAATCTCATTTTTATAAAACAAAACAAAAAACTAAACCAAAACCAAAATAAAACAACCTACTTCTCCAAACCTCAAGCCATATCTATGTTTTATAAATATAGGACAAAATACCTAAGACTATACCTGATTATTAACTTAAGGGTACCTCTGAAAGTTAAGGGACATTATTAGCTTTCTAATAACATTCCATTATTATTGATTCTTTCCTCAAAACTGCCATGGTTCTGGCATCATGTGTATCCTAAGAGGATGTAATGTTTAGAATAATTTTAAAATGCAAGAAATAATGAAAATCACTCAGCTCATAAAAGGGTGGATCCAAGGCTGCTTTGTTTCTTTGTAGGTGTAGCCCCCGACAGGGATGGGGCAGGGTTTCTTCTGTCTGTAGAGCACATGATGCTGGAACCATGGCAGTTCTGTTGAATGAATGAATGACCATGTCAGTGACCACATGCATTCACTGAGAATCTTACTTTTGGGGGCCAGGGCATGCCCATGAGAGCAAACCATCTAGGAGCCCCCAAATGGGGATGTATTGAGAAGGCAACCACTCCAGGATGTACTCCATGATGCCCTGGCTTTAGATGGGTGAATATTGCATCAGCTCAGCCCTCCCTTCTTGAGTCTAAGTCTCTGTTGGATCCCAGAGGTTCATCCTTGAGACTGATGGTAAGCGGTAGAGGCTTCAGCATTGATAAGCAAGGACGTGTTTCTCTCAAAGGAGGGAAGTAGAGATGTGACTCAGTAGACACCAAACTCAGAGTCTTTGGGCCTAAAGTGCCCCAAATAAAGCCAGGGTAGGATTCCAGGCTCTACACTCATAGGCTGCAGTCTCTACCTCTTTGGTGAATGGCTAGGATGACTTTCACAGGGATATTAGAGACCTGGTTCCTTGGGGTTTGGGAGCCCACACTGGCAGGGCTGCTTTCAAAGCTCACTTAATTATACCTCCGAGCAGGCTCAGGGGGCTTGTGGGCACAGGGGCCTTGGGCTGTGTGTTGGGGTCTCTGACAGCCCTCCCGGGTGCTGGCTTTCAGGGAGGCTGAGGCTGAGTTGTACTCTGCAGCTATGCCTGGGGATCTGGTTCCTTATGGGAACTTGGGAGGACAAACCAGTTTGAGAGCCACTTGCAATTATTCAGTGGGGGAAGAGAGGAGATCGTTTCATGTGGCAGAGACGGTGGGGAGAGGAGGGAAGGGAGTTCTTAGGGGGAAAATCTCTGAGGAAAGGATCCAGTCCACAAGGTTAAGAGAGGAAGTCCCTTCATGAGAACTCACATCATGAGCAACTTGATTCAGGCTGCTTGGCACAGGGGAATAGGCACCGAATAGGAAGTTTGGATCCCAGTTCAGTCAGTGTTCAGCTGTGTGGCCACGCGTCAGGCTTTCTGCTTAGTTAAGTGTCAGAAGTAGTGGCTGCATTCATCTTCACAACAGTCCTATGCAGTAGGTGCAGTCATCATCCATATCTGCACGTGGGAAAACCGAGGCTCAGAAGATCTCACAGCTAGAAAGTGTCAGAGTTTGACCTGAGCTCAGGCTCTGTGCTGGTGTTTTCGTTACTGGCATTTGTTTTTTCTTTCTTTTTTCTTAATTACTCATATTTCTATATCTTCTTTCTTAAATTCTCTGAACCTCACTTTAGGGTTCACCTATAAAAAGGGTTTGTATTCATCAATTGCCAGCCAAGAAATGGGAATTGGTCAAGGTTTTCCAAACAAAGAAAATTTAATACAGAGAGTTAGTCACACAAATGACTGAAGACACTGAGAGGCAATTCAGATTTTAGTAAGAGCCGGAAGCTGCGCCTGCCCCCTTAGGGCTGCAGGAACAATGGGAGGAGGTATTGTTATCAGATTCTAGGAGTCTGGCCATTGGCAGAAGCTAAGACCATGTTGGTTTTTGCCCCGTGGGTGGGGCACCTTGGCAGTAATTACTGCCAGAGATGCCACTAGGAGCAGAGGGGAAGGGAGAAACATATCCTGGCTTCTCCCTTCAAGTCTTGCTCACATGCTTCCCATTGGTTAAAACTACCCTGAAGTCAGAGGACAAAGGACCCCGGGGAGCATAGATCCCACAGCAGATCAGCGGAAGAGTGCCAAATGGATCTGAGACCAGACAGGCTGTTGACGAGTTCAGAGCTAAGGGTTCTTGGGAGCACTAAAAAAGACCATGTGGGACACAATGTGACATAGGGTGACAAAACGTGTAGGGCACCACGTGTGTGACCAACCCGGTTGATTACCGGCTACCACTGTCACAGAATGGAAGTTGCAGAGAGTGTGCTTGGATGCATGGCTGTTGGTTGAGGCTTCTTAAGGTAGGAGCCAGCAGTTTAAAAGAGATGCAGAAGGAAGGCAGTGCCCTTTCCAGCCAGCGGGGGACTGCCCATATACCTGACCTGCTGGCATCTTCCCAGGCTCAGCTCCAGTCATCCAGGTTACTCCTTTATTCTCTGTCCTGCTGCCTCAGAGTGAGCACCCAGGGGACTGTGGGGGAGATTCTGCCACTTGTCTTCTTCATCTGGGGCTGGACACCTGGCTGGCAAGTGTGGGAACAGGGAGAGCCACAGAGGGAAGGACATTTGGGTATAAAATTTAGATATTCCTAAACTTCCTCTGAGACTTTCAGGATTGGGACTGGGGCCGTGTGCTACTCTCCTTTGCTTACCTCTGACCATCCTAACATTTGTCCTGGCAGCAGAACTGTTCCTCTTAAACTTTTGGTTAAAGCAGTCAAGGTCATTTTAGCAATCTCCCTTCCTTCACCCTTCCCTCCTTTTTCCCCCTTCCTCTCTCCCTTTTTGGTTTACAATAATTTTTGGTCATTTACTGTGTGTCAAGCATTCTGCTATGTAAACAATGGGAATATGATGGTGAGTAAAATAGCTTAAAAATATATGTTTTTGAAATTTAAAAACCCACTTCTAAATAACTCATGGTTCAAATTAGACATTATAAAGTATGTAATACAGAAAAAAAATTGTAACTGAATAGTAAGGGAAATTCTATGTAACAAAGCTTGCAAAATACACCTCAAGCAGTACTTTGACTGATACTTATAACCTTGAATGCTGATAATAAACTTAAGAAGATAGGAACAGAATAATAGAGTGAACCCCAGAAAGGTTTAGAACATAGGAAGGAAATAACAAAATAAGAGCAAAAGTTAATAATACAAACAAAGGCCTATTAGGGAAGTTAAACAAACCCAAATTGACTCTACAAAAAAGCTAGAAATGAAAAGGAGAATCTCTCTACATATACAGCAGACAGACATTACAAGTAACAAAACAATAGGTGAATAATTTTATACCAAAACATTGGACATTTTTTTTTTTTGTTTTTGAGATGGAGCCTCTGTCTGTCATCCAGGCTGGAGTGCAGTGGTGTGATCTTTGCTCACTGCAACCTCTGCCTCCCGGGTTCAAGCAATTCTGCCTTAGTCTCTTGAGTAGCTGGGATTACAGGCGTGCACCAGCACACCCGGCTAATTTTTGTGTTTTTAGTAGAGACAGAGTTTTGCAGTATTTGTCAGGCTGGTCTTGAACTCCTGACCTTAGGTGATCTGCCCACTTCAGCCTCCTAAAGTGTTGGGATTACAGGCGTGAGCCACTGTGCCTGGCCACCAAAACATTGGACATCTTTATGAAGGGAACACTTCTAAGAAAAATATAGTTTGCCAAAACTGGCTTAAGTAAAAATAAACAATTCAAATAGATCTATGGCCATTATCTTATTATTCCAGATAAAATAATATAATTCCTATTTTATGAATAAGGAAACTGAGGCCTAAAGAGGTGAAGAAAATTGCTTAAGAGTCTGCAGGTTGGAAGGGGTGGAGGCAGAGCCAGGTGTGTCTGGATGGCAGGATTCTTTCTCCTGTGCTGGGAGGTGGGGGGAGGTGGTAGGGTGGGGACTGTGCTGGGAAATTCCCCAGAGATGCCTGCTATTTGGGTTGGTCAACTACCAGACACTTTTAATGCGCCTCTAGGAGAGGCATTTGGCACCTGAATTTCCCCTGAAGGTTTCACCATCACCATCTCCAATTAAAGTGGCACAGCAGCCCTGCATCGCGTGGAGAACATTCAGTACCGCCCATCTAAGGGGAGCAGGACGGGGCAGCCGGTGCCTTGGCCCGCGGCCCTTTGACTCAGCAATCGCCCGGGCCCAAGAACGCCCACACGACTGTGCGCCCGCAGCCGTGGCCCAGGCCTCTGAGCGAGTTTGCCTCTTGTGAAGAAGCAGGTGGCGGCTTGCTGCAGAGTCCATGTGGGTGACGGACTCCCACCATTTGAGGCCTCCAAGAAGCCCACACCCTTTGGGTGGGAAACGAGTCTTGAAATGGAAATTGTGGTTGAAGATGCAATGGCTGACCTTGGCCTTGAGAACCCTTGTCAAGTGGCATCTCTCTGTCTGTTTTGCATCCCTTCACCCTTTCACTTGGGAGTATCACCTCACCCTTCCCTTCTTGGGGTTCTGGTGAGGTTGCCAAGGACAGTATCCTACCATCTGTGGCCACATGAGGCAAGCTGACGAGCTCTTCCTTGGTTGGGCTATATGGATACTCCCTCTTCCTCTGGGTTTGCTAAACAAAAATGATGTCGGCCTGGGGTCTTCTGGGGACATGCCCACTGCCCTCTGCATCACAATAGCTAGAGGAGAAAATGAGGAAATGTACAGAGGGACACAAAGCTGAGAGAAAGTGGAGATGCCTGACAATATTATTTGAGCTCCTAGATCCAGATGAGCAAGCAGCACCATTCCCCCATTTCCCTTCTGTCGTAGGGGCCAATATTGTCTTAAAAAAATTTTTTTTTTTTTTTGAGACAGAGTCGCATTCTGTCGCCCAGGCTGGAGTGCAGTGGCGCGATCTCAGCTCACTGCAACCTCCACCTCTGGGGTTCAAGCAATTCTCCTGCCTCAGCCTCCCGAGTAGCTGGGACTACAGGCGCCCTCCATCACGCCTGGCTAATTTTGTATTTTTAATAGAGACAGGGTTTAGCTATGTTGGGCAGGCTGGTATCGATCTCCTGACCTTAAGGGATCCGCATACCTTGGCCTCTCAAAGTGCTGGGATTGCAGACGTGAGCCTCCACTCTCTGCCAATCTTGCCTCTTTATTCTTAAGTATGTTTGAGTTGGGCTTTTGTCTCTTAAAACCCAAAGAGTTCTGACTGACACAGTTTGTCTTGGCTTCCCCCTTTCTGTGTCCCTTCTCAGTGACTAATTTCTCCCACACCATACGACTCCCCTCAAGTGCTCTCAGGAAACAGGCCACACAACGCATTCAACTAGCTGTTTTTAGTTGAAATGTTTCGCTTGGCTCTGAATATTTTAATGGTTGGCATAATGATAAAGAATCATGAAAAAGAGCCTGCAGAGGTGGGGACTCAGTAAAACATATCTGCTTGGGGAAGGAGTAGACAAAAATCTTCATCACTGCTAACATTGATTGAGTCAGAAATGGTGCCCTGTGCTCCCAGTGAATCAGCTCATTTCATCCGCACAGTGACTCTACACTTAGCTTCCATTGTTTTTTCTATTTTACAGATGAGGAAACTGAGGTTGCAGAGCTTAGATAATTTGCCTAGGGTCACAGAGTTAGGAAGCAGTGGTGCCAAATTTTGAACTGAAGAATTTTACTTTGCAGTCTATGTTCTGAACCACTTTGTTCACTTAGATAATTAAGTGATTTAAACAAGTTTAGCTTGGTGGAATTGGTTGGCTGTGGTAGCGGGGAGTTCTGGGCTTTTTTCAAAATTATCTTTAATGTATTTAATATAGTTTTCTTAATTTAAAGATGCTTAAATAGAAAAGGTATTTTTTTTGGAGGGGAGTTGCATAAGAAATGCTGTGAGTTACAAGAAGAAACTAAAACAAACATTAAACCCTGAAACAACCCTTTCCATGGCTGCCAGAGTTCCCCCACCAACACACAGTGATTCTGTTCTCTTGGTTAAAGGAAAAGCCCCTCTGCCTGGAGGTTAAAGCCTATATTTCAGGACCTGACTGAAAGCTCTCCAAATCTGGTCCTGACAACTTTCCCAAAATTACCCGTGGCACCCATTGCCCTGAAGCAGCCTCACTGAGCAGCCCCTGAGGTTTTTCATCTTTACAGTCCTTGCTAGCAGTCCTAGCAATGTATTCCCATGGCCATGTGGTTCTGCCAAATTTGCGAAAATAAGATATTTAAACTGACATAGGTTAAGGCCACTCTCTCTTCTCTGATATTTGTACAATTTCTCCGTCTCTTCTGTACTGTCAGAGTGGTCCCAAGGACTTTGAGAATCTGGCTAAGAAGAAATTGAGTTGGGGATGCACTTAGTTTGGGCTTATAGCTGTGTGATTTGCAGCCGCTTCCATATACAGGTAAGTAATTGCTAATCATCCCAGTGTAGAAATCTGCTTCCAAGGACACTGGTACCACCTACTGTGCCGACTCACATGTGACGAGTGAATGTTGCCAAATGAAGGCTTGGGGCCAGAGGCTGTTTCACGACGTGAACGTATTCTGTGGTGCCCAAAGTATGGCGGAGAAATCAAGTTTGAAATGTACAGAACTGGAAGCTAGTCTGTGGACAATCCTTACAAGTTCCAGAGCTCAAATGAAAAACATTTCATGGAGGCTTTGCCAAACTTTGTGACAATCCTTAAAAACTATAGAGGATATAAACAAAGATTTAGGAAGTGGACAGACATTTTCTAAATTATCAGTAATAAAAGACAAACTGATTAACCATTAATATTATACAACTTTTTATGATATTACTGACATGGGAAGAGACAAAGAAAATGAAGCCAAAACAAGTAGGAAAAATAATGTTATCGAAGGATGTTGGCAGTTAATTAATGCACAATACGGCTATTTTTCTGAATGGCTGAGATGTTTCTGGTATTTTTCAGCTTTTTGTAGATAAAATTTATAACTAGTTGTAATTTCTTTTCTCATTCTAAATGAATATTCCCTTTTGCTCCTACATTTTTAGTTATTTATTTTAAAAATCATCTTTATCGAGGTATAAAGACAAATGTATATACCTGGGTAACCATCACTGTAATCAAAACATAGAACATTTCTGTCACCCAGACCACTCCTTCCTGTCCCTTTACACACAACCTCCCTGCACACTTTGCCCCAGACAAGCACTAACTTGTTTTTTTTTTTTTTTTTTTTTTAAATCACTATAGATTTTGATTACTCTCGAAACATCACTTAAATGGAATCATGCAGTACCCTTTTATGTCTGGCCTTTAATGAAGGAGAGATCGGCATTTTGGTGGGGGACTCGGAACTGTACCTCATTTTGTGTTATTCACAAATTTATCTGATTTTCTTTCAATAAGACTTTCTAATTGGGATACTCTGCATATAGCCCTACTGCTGCTTTGTACTCTGGATATGTTGGGCATCCCTCCTCCTCAATAAACTTCCCATGCACACCTCTGAGTCTATGCCTAGAACACACTGTTCTCTCTGCCTGGAATGCCCTTCCCTCCTGAGCTACTGGATGGATCAGTGATCATCCCTCCTTGTCCAGGTCCAATGTTTCCTCCCTCCTGGCTTTTCTCAGGCAGAATAGTGCACTCCTTTCTTAGATGCCCTAGGAAGTTTGGCTTATATTTCTCATCAATGCTCAGTTTATATTGAAATAGTTTTGTTTTTGTCATTCTTTCCTTCATAGAATCTGAGGTTTTTAGTGGAGGTTTTTGATGGGGGCATTGTGTGTTCAACATGTGACACCTGCTCCTCTCTGCCCCCCTGCTCACCCTAGGTCAGTAGACTGTCTTATGCGTAGCAACAAATGTTCATTGTAAATGAAAAAAAAGTGAAACTCTTCACATGACATAGAAACAAGATAAACAATTCCTTTATTTAGTTGTAGCCATTACTATTTGGTTTCTCGTGTGTCAAGAGAAACCAAATAGTGGGGGCAGTAACACTCACCATTCAGCTAATGGGACGGAAGTGAACTGACTCCATGGGGAACTTCAAAGGAGCCCGGCTCTGGAAGCACAATGAACTGAAAACTGTTCCTTAAGGGATATGTCCAATCCTAGCCCCTGGAACCTGTGAATGTGACCTTATTTGGAAATGAGATTTTTGAAGGTGTAATTAAGGTAAGGAGCTTGAGGTGAGATCATCCTGGATTAGGGTGGGCCATAAATCCAATGATAAGTGTCCTTCTAAGGGACAGAAAAGGAGAAGATGCAAAGAGACCCAAGGAAGAAGGCCATGTAAAGACAGAGGCAGACATTGGGATGATGCTGCCACCAGCCAAGGAATGTTAGGAGCCATCAGAAGCTGGAAGAGCCAAGGCAGGATCCTACACTAGAACCTTTGGAGGAAGCATGACTTTGCTGGCACCTTGAATTTGGACTGCTGGCCTCCAGAATTGTGAGAGAGTAAACTTCTGTTGTTTTAAGCCACCAACTTTGGGGTAAGTTGTTGCAGAAGCTGTAGGCAACTAATAGAGGTTGGCAATCTTAAAAAACTACATATATGGAGAACATGACACAAGTCAGTTGAGATGTGATAGAGAAACTCTGTGGAATTGCAGGTTTGAATGAAACCAAAACTCCAGAGGGCTCTGTGAACATTTCAAATAACCAGTCAGCAGGGCAGAAGGCGCTCCTTGTTTTAAAATACTTTTTTTTTGGAAATAATTTAAATAATTGTTGAAATGGTGAAAAAAATAAAAATTAAGTAAAAAGATACCATTTTCATCCATGAAATTGACAAACATATTTTAAAAATGATAAGCCCTAGTTCTTGCCATGGTGTGGGGAAAAATGAAATTTTATTCCTAATGTTGGGAGTTTACCTCCTGAATTTCTCAACAGATGTAAGCAAAATCTTAAAAGGTACATATCCCTTAACCAATTAATTCTGCTTCTCAGAATTTATTGCTAAGGAAATATCAGAGATATGAATGATATAAATAAAGATACATTCAAGCTTATTCATTATAGCATTGTTATGGTTTGACTGTGTCCCCATCCAAATCTCATTTTGAATTGTAGCTCCCACAATTCCCATGTGTCATGGGAGGGACTCAGTGGGAGGCAACTGAATCATGCGGACGTGTCTTCCCGGTGTTGTTCTCGTGATAGTGAATAAGCCTCGTGAGATCTGATGGTTTTGTAAAGAGGAGTTCCCCTGCACAAGCTCATTCTCTCTCTTGCCCGTCGTTATGTAAGACATGCCTTTTGTCTTCTGCCATGATTGTGAGGCCTCCTCAACCACATGGAACTGTGAGTCCATTAAATCTCTTTTTCTTTATAAATCACCCAGTCTCAGGTATGTCTTCATCAGCAGCATGAGAATAGACTAATACAGTTGAGGTGAGACCATCCTGGATTAGGGTGGGCCCTAAATCTAATGACAAGTGTCCTTCTAAGAGACAGAAAAGGAGAAGATACAAAGAGACCCAAGGAAGAAGGCCATGTGAAGACAGAGGCAGACATTGGAGTGATGCTGCTACCAGCCAAGGAATGTCAGGAGCCACCAGAAGCTGGAAGAGCCTAGGCAGGATCCTACACTAAACCTTTGGAGGAAGCATGACTTTGCTGGCACGATTCAACTGACTTGTGACTTATTACACTGTTTGTAAGAGTAGAACGTTAGAAACAATTTGATATGCTCTAAGAGTGGATTGGTTAAATACATGTTGGTATAGTGGCAGAAGTGGAAAAATGCAGCCCTCAAACTTTATATTTTTATTGTAGTGAGATACCTAATAACTTGAGGAAATGCTCAAGATAAAATATTAGATACATATACCCACATACATATCATGAAATATAATACATTATCCCTGTTCTAATGGTAAGAAATTTTGGGTAAAGAGAAGGGAAATTTCTTGCTGAGGATTATATAGCTAGTAAATACTGAACACGAGTTCCAAACCCAGGACAAGGTCATGTTGTTACGGACTGGTTTGCATTCCCCCAAATTCCTGTTCTCGCAATCTTCACTCTCTAGTACCTCAGAACATAATCGTTTTTGGAGATAGGATTTTTAAAGAGGTAATTAAGATTAAATGAGGCCTTTCTTTCCTCTGGGCCTTTTCCAGTATGACTGATACCCTTATAGGAAGGGGAAATTTGGATGCAGACAGGCGCTGAAGACCACGTGAAGGCACAGGGAGGAGGTGGCCATCTGCAAACCAAGGAGAGAAGCCTCAGAAGAAACCAACCCTGCCAACACTGTCACCTCAGACTCTAGCCCCCAGGACTGTGAGAAATACATTTCTATTATTTATGTCAATCTGTGGCACTTTACTATGGCAGCCCTGGTGAACTAATGTACATACCCAAGAACTTTTCTCAGCATGCCGTATTTTAATTATTTAGAGCTGTCTAATAGAAATATGCTATGAGCCACATATGTAATTTAAAATTTTCTAGGAACCACATTTAAAAAGCAAAAACAGAGGTGAAATTAATTTTAATAACACATTTTATTTAATCCAATAAATCTAAAATAGGATTATTTTAATATGCAACTTCTCAGAGACATTGTTAGTAAAATACTTTACATTCCTTTTTCCTTACTATGTCTTTGTCTTTGTACGTGTGTCTGGTGTGTGTTTACATGTATTAATTTGGATTAGCCACGTTTCACATGGGCTAATATCCCCCTGTGGCTAGTTGTTACCATGTTAGACATGACAGATATAGATAAGCCATTTTTTTCTGCAGATCAATTAAAAAAAAAAAATCCTTGTTCTATTCTGTCAATACATGATCATTGTTAAAATGCATTTAAAAATTGAGCAAGTTTGGTCTGGAATGTTATTCCTGGAAATTTTGTCTTTGCTTTGACATTAGCAACTCAAATAGCTGAGTTAGTTGTTCATCAAAAGACGAAGCTATTTAAATATTTTGGCCATTAGCTTTCTTCCCTGGCATTAGACTGTAAGTATTCACAAGCTGATTCTAATCCTGGAAGATACAATCTTAATGCCATAATTGCAAATGTTGAAATCCCGAAAGATCAAAATCCTGAAAATATGATTCTGGAAAAAATAATAAAAGATTCTTTAAAAAACATTTATTTACATGTTAAAACCGCTTTTCCTGAGAAACATATAAAAACATGACAGAATACTTCATAGGCTAATTTATACAATAAAATAGGGAATAATAACACACACATTTTTATAAACATAAGCACCCAGGTATACTAAAAACATTTGCAGGAGCGTAGCAGTTATGATCAGACAAATGTATTCATGAAGAAATAGATCAAAAAGCGAAATGTGCGAATGCATATCATCATGGTTGGTAATTGGCTGCACCCGGCTTTATAACTGTGGTCACAGGTTGTGTCAGACAACCTGTATTTTGATGAGACTGATCAAAACCCTCAATGGGTCACCACTGCATATGCAGTCTTGCAAAGAGCTGAGATCTCAAGAATTTTAGCTTTCAAAAATGAAAATGAACAAAAATAACATCACTTACTCTACGGAGGAAATGTCAACGTTTTTACGCTTGAGATCCAGAGAAGACTGTGGTCTATCAGTCGAGAACTGAAAGCGTCAGTACCTGGGGGGCTTCGTTGACCCCAAATGTGGGGCCAATGAAGTTAATAAACATCTTCCCTCAAAGAAAATTCTAGGTCTCAACATTTTCACAAGTGAATTCTCTCAATATTTAAGAAGAAATAACACAGATTACAAACTCTTTCAGAAAATACAGGAAGAAGAAACACTCCCTAATTCATTTTATGACACTCATTTATGAAGCTATAATGCCCAAATCTGACAGATATTTCCTCCTGTTTAAAAAAAAAAAAAATTAAAGGAAGATAGAAAGAGAATTACTGACAAAAATCCTGGATGACAGAGCCTCAAAAACCCATAACAAAATGTTAGCAAATCAAATCCAGTAGGTATCATAACTGAAGTCCAAAGGCCAGCGAGCCTGGAGTACTGATGTCCAAAGCAGCAGAAGAGTCTGTCCCAGCTCTCAGAGAGAAATTGACTCACCTTCTGTACCCTGGCTGATTGGAGGGTGCATGCCAAGGTTGAGGGCAGATCTTCCCTACAGAGTTCACTCAGACTCACACTCATCTCCTCTGGAAACATCCTCATGGACACTCCCAAAATAATGCTTTATTAGGTTTCTAGGGATTCCTTAATCCAGTCAAGTCGACACCTAAAATTAAATTCACAGGTCCACCTCTTGTCAACTTGGCACCCATATGTGTGTCCTTAAACCATACTTAACTTCCAAACAAAGACACTAACAGAGTAATCGTTCTCCCCAACCTGATGCAACTATCCTGTGATTGTGATTTTTGGAATTTTAGACCTTATGAATTTTAGACTTTAGAAATGTGGACATCAGGGATTTCAACATTTGGGGTTATGGCATTTGGCATTGTGTCTTGTGGGATTTTAATCCAAAGGAAAGCATCAAATTCAGAATGTTCTTAGGCCTGGAGGGAGATCCTTTTTGCCCCTCATCCCTTTCATCACATACCTCTACTAGCTCACTTGCATATTATTTGTAGCAGTTAAGGGACCATGCTTCTCTTTCCTTCACTGACATCTCACATCCAAGTTTTAATTTGCTGATGGCTAGGGCACGTGAGCCAGAGATAACTGAATGGGTCTAGTATTTCCAGGATCTTATAAAAACTTTGCAGTAATCAGGAATGCAGATGAGTTGAGGAAGACTCAGTCGGAACCCTTCACCATTGCTCTCAACCCTTACTGATTCACGAAGGGAATCCCTCATTTCTGAGTATAATTGAGGACATGATCAGCTGAAGGAGCAGAAGGAAGAGAAAAATGAACTACTAAATGCTGAATGTGTGCTTACGTACCAGTCATTTCCTTGGTGCCAGCCAGCAATGTGTCTATTGAGCAAAGCATGGTAGGTTTTCAAAGAAATCAGCTGGATAAATTCCAGTTTAAAATGGCATCTGGCTAGCCATTGCTGCCCCTGACACAGCCTCTCTTGATTTCCAATTAACCTATCTAATGAAGACACAGAAACAGTGCAGCCCTGCCATCATAAAAGTGGAGACGCTCTTTCCCTCTCCCTCTCTTTGCATTGGCTCAGAGACATATAATCTGCAGCAATTAAAAAGTTGGATGGACATCTCTCAAGTCTGTGAGTACTGCTTTTTAAGGCAGCCAAATCTTGCCATCCTCAATATATTTGTTGAAGATCATATGTTTTGTAAAATGTCAGGATAGAATGTTGTGACCTTAATACACAGATCCTGGGAGGAATAGATACTATAAGTAAAGTCGTGTGATGAGGACAGAGACAAGGATAGACTGAGCAGCAGGGCCTGCTGGACACTGGAGACTGTAATGTGTTCTGCTGATTTTGAATGTCAGAGAATAAGGCAGGGAAAGCTGGAAGGAATTCCACTACAGTAGAGCAGAGCTCCATTAGATAAAAAGCTGAAAAAAAAAAAAAAAAGAATAATTGGTTTTAAAATAAACCCCTTCCCCAACACACAAACAAACACATACCAAATTTTCCAAGTAAATATGGGGTCAACGAAGTTAATAAACATCTTCCCTCAAAGAAAATTCTAGGTCTCAACATTTTCACAAGTGAATTCTCTCAATATTTAAGAAGAAATAACACGGATTACAAACTCTTTCAGAAAATACAGGAAGAAGAAACACTCCCTAATTCATTTTATGACACTCATTTATGAAACTATAATGCCCAAATCTGACAGATATTTCCTCCTGTTTGAACAAAAAAAAAAAAAAATTAAAGGAAGATAGAAAGAGAATTACTGACAAAAATCCTGGATGACAGAGCCTCAAAAACCCTTAACAAAATATTAGCAAATCAAATCCAGTAGTGTATATAAAAAGAATAACACATTATGACATATTTATTATGTCAGAATTATCTCAGAAATATAAAGTTGGTTAAACAATTAAAAATCCAACAGTATAATCCACTGCATTAACAGAACTAAGAAGAAACAGGTATCAAGGAGGAAAGACACTTGACAAAAAATGAACATTCCATGATAAACATTCTAGTAGTTAATCTAGTAATAAAACAATCTAGTAATAAAAGAGAATTTCTCAATCTGATAAAGATATTTATTAAAAAGGTACATCAAACATCATACTTACTGGTGAAATATTGAACACTTTCTCACTAAGGTTGGAAACAAGGCAAAGATACCCTCTCTCACCATTCCTATTCAACACTGTACTGAGATTGCAGCCATTGTAAAAGGACAAAAACCAAAAATTAAAAAAATGCATACAGATAGGAAGAGTTAAAATTGTATTTATTTGCTGGTATCATGATTGTTTACATAGAAAACCTTAATGAATCTATGAAACAACTACTAGAACTAATATGTGAATTTAGAAAGCTCATAAGATTCAAGGTAAACATACACAAATCAATTTTATTATTTATATACTAGAAACAAATGTTTGTAAAGTAAAATTTTAAGAAACCCTTTACAGATTATCAAAAACAAAAAATACTAAGGATTAGATTTCAGTATATGCACAAGACCTCTACTCTGAAAACTATAAAACATTGCTAAGAGTAAATAAAGAAGACCCAGATCAATGAGTATTTATGGATACAAAGATACAGTGTTGTCAACTCTCCCAACTGACCAATAGATTCAACATAATCACAATAGAAAGACTTTCACAGAAATTGAAAAAATGACTCTACTATTTATATATAAATGCAAGCACCTAGAATACTTTGATAAAACAATCTTGATAAAGAAGAACAGTTAGAAGACTTATACTATCTGATTTCAAGACTCATTTTAAAACTAAAGCAATTAAGACAATGTGGTACTGGCATAACCATCAACAAGTGATTAGTGGAACAGAACAGAAAGCTGAGAAACATACTCCACTGGCCAACCAATTTTTGATGGAGTCACCAAAGCAATTCAATGCAGAAAGAAAAGTCTTTTAACTAAGGATGCTGCAACAGCCAGTTATTCTTGTGAAAAAAAGGACTTTAACTGCTACTTTATACAATACACAAACCACACAGTCTTCAATAGAAATATAGGATAGTATCTTTATGACTTAGGGATAGACTAAGTTTTCTTTGACAAGACTCAGAAAAACTGATAAATTAGACTTCATCAAAGTTTGAAACTTCTGCTCGTAAATAGACATTGTTAAGAAAACTGCTCATAAATAGACACTGTTAGGTAGGCAATCTACAAACTGGATAAAATTATAAGTAAAACAGATGTTATCTGACAATAGACTGGTATCCAGGATGTGTAAAAGACTCCTGCAATTTAATAATAAAAGAGTAAAAACCCGATAAAAATGGACAAATTAATTGGACAGGCATTTCACAAAATATATACACCTGGCCAATGAACAGATATAAAAATACTCAATATCATTAGTCATCAGGAAAATTCAAACCACAATGTGATATCCTCATTCACCCTTCAGAAGTTCTAAAGTGAAAGATGGAAACAATCCCAATTGTCAAGAATGTGGAGCAACTGGAACTCTCATACATTGTTAGTGGGAGTTTGGCAAAATGTCTGATAATTTTTCATAAATCTGAACACCTATCTACCCTGTGACCCAGAAATTTGAATCCCAGGTAATTAACCAAGAAAACTGAAAATAAATGCCTACAGAAAGATTTGTACAAGAATGTTCTAGCAAGATATTATTAATATATAATAATAATAAACTGGAAACAGCCCGGGTGTCTATCAATAGGAGAATGAATAAACACATGATGGTATATTCGTGCAATGGAATACTACTTGTGCAAAGGAACAAATTATTGAACATGCAACAGCACAGAGGAATCTCAAAAGGTTTTATCACGTGAAAGAAGTCGTCCACAAGAGTACATATAGGAACTGTATTACATAACATGTTGTTCTAAAATAGGTGAAACTAATTCATGGTGGAGAAAAACAGAATAGTGATTGATTCTTGGGGAAGGGATAGTCATTGATGAAAAAGGGGCATGAGGGAATTTCCTGGAATGATGCAATGTCTACATCTTGATAGAGGTTTGGGTACACAGATATATGCATTTGTCAAAACTCAGACAATATATAGTTAAGATTTTTGTCTTTCATTGTGTGTGCATTTTACCACAACAAAACTGTAAACAAATACTGAACTGCAGTTAATGATATGTATTCTGAAATATTTAGGAGGATATGTACTGAGATATATATATATATGTATACACACACACACACACATAATTTAATTAAAGTGTATAAAAGACTCAAGATGGATTGATGTTCTGTTAGATGGATAGGTATGTGATGAATTGAGTTGTCAATGGGAGAATCTGTATAAGTGCTCACTATAAAATTCTTTCAACTTTTTTATACACCTGAAACTTTGTTATAACATATTGGAAAGAAACCAAAATCAGATCTGCAAACTTCAACTTAGAAATATAAAAAAAGAATGAATAGAAAGACAACTATATATCTAGTTGGAAAGATTTTATATTGCAAAGATATTAATTAGTCCCTCATTAATTCATACATTTAACGTGGCTTGGAATTTTGATTTTGAAAGTGATTCTGGATTTCATTAGACAAAACAAGCATTGCCTCCTGCAACAGAAGTAAAAATGTCATTCTTATGTGTTTGACATATATACTACTGTAGTTAAAACAATATGGCATTATACAACAATTAAAATATAATGTCACGAAATAGAAGAGATAGTCCTGAATTGCATGCTAGAATACCTATAAGCTTAATAGAAGATAAAAGAAATGTTGATTATTTGGAAAGGGATGAATTTTTTAATAAACGTTGGAATAAAATAAAATGAGAACCTTACCTCACATTATCTCCTAAATTAAATTATAAATGGATTAAAGAGTTACTTTTTAAAATACAAGCAGTTATTGCTTTGGGAAGTTATGATATACACAAATTTTACTTAACACAGCATAGTGAAAAGTTAAGATTGCCAGTATGAAATACTAGAATAATATATAATAAATATTTAATTGATTTTCAGATGATGAAAGACATTCGAAGCCTAAGAGCAATAGAGGAGATCTTAAGGATAAGAATAATATATTTGGCCACTGAAAAAAAGGAATCTGTATCATTAAAAATATTATAAAAGAAAAATGTCAAAATTGGAAAAATACTTACAGTATATATGGCAGAATGGTTACTATCCTTAATACATGCAGAGATTTTTAAAAAATCACCATATAAAAAAGAAAACCAAAGAAAAAATGGCCGTAAGACTTGCACGTATAATTTGCTGAAGCATCAAAAGACAATACATTTGTAAAAATATCTCATTATTATGGAAAACTTTACATTAAAAATGAAAGATACATTTTTTTTTACATTCACAAAGATGAAAAAAAAAAAAAAAACCCCAAAAAACCTTCCCTGAGATAGTTTTGTTAAGTTTGTGTTTCCCTTGGAGACGAAGTCTTGCTCTGTCACCCAGGCTGGAGTGCAGTGGCGTGATCTCAGCTCACTGCAACCTCCACCTGCTGGGTTCAAACGATTCTCCCCCCTCAGCCTCCCAAGTAGCTGGGATTACAGGGACCCACCACCACGCCTGGCTAATTTTTGTCTTTTTAGTAGATATGGGGTTTCACCATGTTGATCAGGCTAGTCTCGAACTCCTGACTTCAGGTGATCCACCCCCTTGGCCTCCTGGAGTGCTGAGATTGCAGGTGTGAGCCACTGCACCCAGACTTGTTTTGCCTTAAGGGTGATGCTGGGGTGAGCATCCTATACATCTTGGATAACCTCTGATTATTTCCTCAGGATAATTATGCATATAGATGGTGTTTTCTTCTATTGATGTTTTATTCCTTAAGTTGGTTGGTAAGCATGTAAGGGTTTGTTATATAAATATATTTTAAGATGTTCAAAAGGGCATCTAATACATTAAAAGGATTTTGAATGGAAGAAACAGAGAAAATGCATGAAAAATATAAATAATGGCTGTCACTGGAGGATATGATTATAGATTATTTCTCTTTTCTTCCTTATAGTTTTTCTTAATTTTCAAAAATTGAAGAAGAATCACTTAAAAAACAAAGAAGACACTCAGTTTACGTATTTGACATAGCTTTTATATCAGCACCGGTATGGTGCCTGGGATGTATGTGGTACTCAGTACACTTAATAAAACAGCTTCATTGAGATATAATTTACATATCATACAATTCATCCATTTAAAGAGTACTATTCAATGGTTTTTAGTATAGTTACAGATATGTTCAGCTATCATTACAGTCAATTTTAGAGTATATTCCTCACCTCACAAAGAAACTCTGCACCCTTTAGCGATCACTCCCCTACCTCGCTATTTTCCCCAGCCCTGGGCAAACACTAATTTACTTCCTGTCTGTATAGATTTGCCTATTCTGGCCATTACATTTAAATATAATTATATAATATGTGGTATTTTTGACTGTCTTCTTTCAGGTACCTTAATTTTTTCAAAGTTCATCTATGTGGTAGCATATATCAACATTTCATTCATTGTTTGTGGCTGAATTTTATTCCAATGTATGGATATACCATATATTGTCTATCATAAGTTGATTTATGTTAATATTTGGGTTATTTATACTTTTTGGCTACTATAAATAATTGATAGTATAATGCATTATTGTGAATAATTGCATAAACACTTGTGTAAAAGTTTTTTATATGACATATGTATTCATTTTTCTTGGTTATCTATGATGAGTGAAATTGCTGGGTCATATGGTAACTCTGTGTTGAACTTTTTGAGGAACTTTCAGGCTGTTTCCCAAAGCGGTTTCACCATTTTACATTCCATCAGCAGTGTATGAGGGTTGCAGTTTCCCCACGGCTCCAACACTGATGTTTTGTTCTTTCTGATTTTGTTGCTATCTAAGCAATCCTAGTTGTTGTGAAGTGGCATCCCATTGTGGTTTTGATTTGCATTTCCCTGCTTAATAGTTGAGTATCTTTTTATGTGTTTATTGGCCATTTGTATATCTTTTTTGGATAAAGGCCAATCCAAATCATTTGCCTATCTTTAAACTGGGTTATTTGTCTTTTTATTACGCAGTTTTAAGAGTGCTTTACATGTTCTAGAACAAATCTCTTATCAGATACAGCACTTGAATATATCTTCTTTCATTCTTTGGGTTGCCTTTTCATTTTCTTTTCTTTTTTTAAATTTCATTTTTTATTATACTTTAGATTCTGGGGTACATGTGCAGAACATGCAGTTTTGTTTTAAATTTTACTTTAGGTTGCGGGATACGCGTGCAGAACGTGGAGGTTTGTTACATAGGTATATGTATGCCATGGTGGTTTGTTGCACCTATTGACCCATCCTCTAAGTTCCCTCTCCTCGTCCCCCATCCCCTAATAGGCCCTAGTGTGTGCTGTTCCCCTCCCTGTGTCCATGTGTTCTGATTGTTCAACTCCCACTTATTAGTGAGAACATGTGGTGTTTGGTTTTCTGTTCCTGCGTTAGTTTGCTGAGGATGATGGCTTCCAGCTTCATTCACATCCCTGCAAAGGACATGATCTCATTTCTTTTTATGGCAGTGTAGTATTCCATGGTGTAGATGTACCACATTTTCTTTATCCAGTCTATAATTGATGGACATTTGGGTTGGTTCCGTAAGTTTGCTATTGTAAATAGTGCTGCAGAAAACATATGTGTGCATATGTCTTTATAATAAAATGATTTATATTCCTTTGGGTATATATCCAGTAATGGGATTGGTGGGCCAAATGGTATTTCTGGTTCTAGATCCTTGAGGAATAGCCATATTGTCTTCCACAGTGGTTGAACGAATTTACATTCCCATCAACAGTGTAAAAGTGTTCCTGCTTCTCTACAGCCTTGCCAGTATCTATTGTTTCTTGACTTTTTAATAATTGCCATTCTGACTGGCATGAGATGGTATTTCATTGTGGTTTTGATTTGCATTTCTCTAATGATCAGCGATGTTGAGCTTTTTTTCACGTGTTTGTTGGCCATGTAAATGTCTTCTTCTGGAAAATGTCTGTTCACATCCTTTGCCCACTTTTTGATGGGATTGTTTGTTTTTATTCTTGTAAATTTGTTTAAGTTCCTTGTAAGTTCTGGATATTAGACCTTTGTCACATGGGTAGATTGCAAAAGTTTTTGCCCATTCTGTAGGTGGCCTGTACACTCTGATGATTGGCTTTTGTTGGAATTGCATTTGGTGTTTTTGTCATGAAGTCTTTGCCCATGCCTATGTCCTGAATGGTATTGCTTAGGTTTTCTTCTAGGGTTTTTATGGTTTTGAGTTTTACATAATAGGAGCTATTTATGACAAACCCACAGCCAATACAATATTGAATGGGCAAAAGCTGGAAGCATTTCCTTTGAAAACTGGTACAAGATAAGGATGCCTTCGCTCACCACTCCTGTTCAACATAGTATTGGAAGTTTTGGCCAGGGCAATCAGGCAAGATAAAGAAAATAAAGGGAATTCAAATAGGAAGAGAGGCAGTCAAATTGTCTCTGTTTGCAGATAACATGATTTTATATTTAGAAAACTCCATCATCTCAGCCCCAAAACTCCTTAAACTGATAAGCAACTTCAGCAAAGTCTCAGGATACAAAATCAGTGTGCAAAAATCACAGGCATTCCTTTATACCAACAATAGATAAGCAGAGAGCCAATTCATGAACGAACTTCCATTCACAATTGCTAGAAAGAGAGTAAAATGCCTAGGAATACAGCCAACAAGGGAGTGGGGACCTCTTCAAGGAGGTCCTCTTCAAGGACCTCTTCAAGGAGAACTCTTGAAGGACCTCTTCAAGGAGAACTACAAACCACTGCTTAAGGAAATAAGAGAGGACACAAACAAATGGAAAAACATTCCATCATTCCATCCTCATGGATAGGAAGAATCAATATCATGAAAATAGCCATACTGACAAAAGTAATTTATAGATTCAATGCTCTTTCCATCAAACTACCATTGATATTCTTCACAGAATTAGAAAAAACTACTTTAAATTTCATATGGAATCAAAGAAGACCCTGTATAGCCAAGACAATCCTAAGCAAACAGAACAAAACTGGAGGCATCAGTAACCAAAACAGCATGGTACTGGTACCAAAATAGACATGTAGAGCAATGGAACAGAAGAGAGACCTCAGAAGTAACGCTACACATCTACGACCATCTGCTCTTCAACAAACCTGACAAAAACAAGCAATGGGAAAAGGCTATCCTATTCAATAAATGGTGCTGGGAAAACTGGCTAGCCATATGCAGAAAACTGAAACTGGACCCCTTCCTTACACCTTATACAAAAATTAACTCAAGCTGGATTAAAACCTTTTCATTTTCTTAACAGTGTCTTTTAAAGCACAAAAATTTCTAATTTCGAAGTCCAATTTATCTGTTTTTTCTTTTGTTCCTTGCGATTTTGGTGATATTTGGAAGACTTCATTGTCAAATACAGGGTAATCAAAATCTACCTATTTTTTTTTTTATTTTTCTGGTTTTACCTCTTGTATTTATGCCTTTGATCTATTTTAAATTAGTTTTTGTATATGGTATGATGTAAGGGTCGACCTTCATTCTTTTGTGAGTGGCTGTGCAGTTGTTCTAGCATTGTTTGTTGTAAAGGCTGCTCTTTCCTTATTGAATGGTCTTGGCATTCAATACCAGTTGGCCTTGTCAAAAATCAGTTGGCCACAGACATATCAGTTTAGTTCTGGATCCTCAATTCTATTCTATTGGTCTCTATGTCCATTCTTATGGTAGTAGTACATTGCTTTGATTATTGTTGCTTTGTAGTGAGTTTTGAAATTGAGAAGTGTGAGTCGTTCAACTTTGTTTTCTTCAAGATGATTTTGACTATTGTGAGACCTTTGAAATGACATATGAATTTTATAATCAGTTTCAATTTCTACAAAGAAGCAAGCTGGGATTCTGATAGGGATTGTGTTAAATTTATAGATCAATTTGAGGAATATTGCCGTCTTAACAATATTAAGTTTCCCAATCCATGAACCTGGAATGTTTTTAGAGTTTTGTAGGTCTTTTTTTATTTCTTTCAACAATATTTTGTAGTTTTCAGAGTTAAGTTTTATTTTTTTGTTGAATTTATTTATATTTTACTATTTTTAATACCATTGCATATTAAATTATTTTCTTTATTTTTAGATTCCTCATTGTAAGTGTATAGAAATACAGTTGATTTTTGTATATTGATCTTGTGTCCTACAACCTTGTTGAATTCATTTATAGTTCTATTTTTTAGTGGATTCCTTAGTATTTTATATATATAAGATCATGTCATATAAAAATAAAGATAGTTTTACTTCTTCCTTTCCAATCTGAATGTCTTTATTTCTTTTTCCTTTTCAATTGCCTGGGATAGAACCTCCAGAACAATGCTGAGTTGAAGTGGTAAGGGCAGACATCCTTGTCATGTTCCTGATCTTAAGGAGAAAGCGTTCAGTTTCTCACCATTGAGCATGATGTAGCTATGAGTTTCTCATAGATGCTCTTTATCAGGTTGAGGAAGTTCTGTTCTATCCCTAGTTTGTTAAGTGTTTTTATTAAAAAAAAAAGGTGTTGGATTTTGTCAAAAGTTTTTTTCTGCATCTATTGGAATGATCATGTGATTTTTAAATTTTTTACTCCTTTATTTTTGCTTTCTATTCTATTGATGATTACGTTAGTTGATTTTTAGATGCTATCACTACACTTTTGCTGAATGTGTCCTGGGCTAATAGGTACATTTGGAATTGAAATTGAACCCACAATGTGGTCTGAGGGGTACAGGCTGTGTGTAGCTGTTTTGGGAGGGCAAATGCCCTATCTGAATCTCTACTAGCTCTTTCCTTGCCTTCTTTTTGGTGCCGATGCAGTGCCCTGAACTAGTCAAGTCCAAACTCACACCTCCAGTCAGGTAGACGTGTTTCAGGTTAATTAGGGGCCTCAGTCAATTTAGTTCATGGGCTGTAATTACAAGCACCTAAGACCTGCAATTTCTGTTTTAATTAAAATAAACAATGTGGAGGGGCTGACATCACACCAGGGCAACTGGTGTGCAAGGAATAGGTAATTACACCAAAGCAGAGTCTCTTGCTGTGAGGCAGGCTGTTGGGATCCACAGTGGAAGCTGGCCTTGGCCATCCTGGTGAATGCTAATGATTTGCTGCCAACCATAGCTCAAAACAGATGGGTGGGTGGGCCATGGCGATGACATTAGAACATGCTTCCTTCAAGTTGGGACTTAGCTGTGCTCTTTAGGGCATGTGTGTGTGTGAGAGTGTGTGGGTATTTACATGTGCGATGTCCCTTTAAATGTATTGAACATATGATATGCTTCTATGTATAAGTGCAATAGGATGAAAAAATTCTGATTTCAACTGCAGTATTAGGGATCCTCTTGGGGAGGAAGTGACCCTTGCTTAGGAAAATAATCACCCGGAGAGGGTAAGACATATCTTAACTGCTCAGTCTTACAAATTGTAGGAATTTAGGGAAGGGGTAGAGCAGAGAAAAGGAAAATAATAAAAAAGAATGAAAATAAGCAGTCTGGGAACATGGTAGAAGGGGAAAGTCTGGAAAGAAGGTAGCCAGGGTGGGTCAAGGATGCATCAAAACGAGATATTTAATGCTTAATTTAAAATTGTTTGCATTCTATGATGTCAACTCCATCTGGCATTACAAACCTTTAGTAAAGTCATCGACACACAAAAATGTCTTGTGTGAGTGATTTTTTTGGGGGGGAGGGGTAAAGATCAAGGAAGAATATTTTAATTCTGCATTTGAGCAGAAGTGCAGGAGATCATAGGTAAGAGAGAAAGTATACACATGTAACAAACCTGCATGTTGTGCACCTGTACCCTAGAATTTAAAATATTAATTAAAAAAGAAGAAAGGGAGCCAGGAGTGACAAAAGAGTGAAAGCCTTTGGGATTTTTCAGAAACCTCGATCAGGGAGCGGACTTGCCACAGGCCATGAGAGAGTCCACATTTATTTCAGGAAATAGATCTCATCATGGCAGTCTGCCACCAGAGACCTTCCAGTGGCTCCTTGGTGCCGCCAAGATGTAGTATCAGCTTATTTAGATGGTGTAGTAGGCTGAAAATGCCCCTGAAAGATAGTTGTTCCTAATCCCTGTAAATAATCCTGATTTTTTTCTTTTGGAAAAAGACTGTTGCAGATGTGATTAAGTTAAGGATTTTAAGATGGGGAGATTATCCTGGCTTATCCAGGTGGGCCCTAAATACCATCACATGTCTCTTTATAAGAGGGAGGCAGAGGGAGGTTTTACCACACACAGACCAAGAAGCGAAGTGATCACGGGGGCAGATATTGGAGCAATGCAACTGAGATCAAGGGAAGCTGGCAGCCCCCAGAAGCTGGAAAAGGCAAGCAACGGATTATCCTCTAGAGCCTCCAGAGGGAGCACAGCCGGGCTGACACCCTGATATTGGCCCACTGAAACTCATTTTAGATGTGTGGCCTCTAAAGCTGAGAGATAGTAAATATTTGTTGTTTTAGGCTGCCAAGTTCAGGAAACTAATACAGATGGCTTCACTAGACCTTCAGGACCTGGCCTCTGCCTTCTCTCTATCCCCACTGCCTGATGTTCAGTAGGTCTTCATTTCTGGTCCACACACCTGTATGTGCTGATCTCCCTACACTCCTCTGGTCTCCACTGATTCTGAGAGGTGTGGCGTGCTAGACCAATCTGCAGATAAGGAAACAGTGTGCAGGCAGGACCATGCCCCTTACACCACTGCTAAGCTGGTCTTTTGAGTCTGCACCCTTTCCCTGGCACAATTTCAGGCAGAGACAGTGCTTTCTTGTTCAGTCACCCAGGCTAAGGCTACGTGTCAAGGCAGATTGGGAAATCCCAGCTGCCTCAACTATGACCTTACCAGGTGCACCAGATTGGTACCTTTGAGGGCACAGTGGAATAAGCACAGGTTTTGGTATAGGATGGAGCTGTGCCAGGATCCTGTCTTTGCTGCTTGTGTGCCCTGGGACCTTGTGTAAATTGCTTAAATATTTTGAACCTCAGTTCTCTTATCTGTAAAATGGGTCTTATAAAAGTGACCATTGAGAGTTGTTGATGTCTTTAATATATGTTTATGGAGCACCCACTCTATGTGGAAAAGCCAAAGTCCCCTCCTTTGTCACGGTGCATTTGCTTAGGTATTGAGAGAGGAAAATAAGACCTGGAGCAGGTATCCTCTCCCCTGGCCCCTCCACATTGTCTGAGGCTCCTTTTTCCCAGGTGGCTGTAACTGGCTCCCTTCCCCAGCCTAAGGGAAATCTCTGAGGGGACACTTTTGGGCCAAGAGTCGACAAATGGGCAGAGTGAGGGGCTGAGCATGCATTTGGGAGTGGAAGCAGCCTTGATCTTCCACTCATGCCATAACCCAGACTTTTAACAGCTGGGAGGCAGCCATCACTTTGGTAGAAAATAAAGTTTCTAAGTATGACAGAGAAATGGGTATAATGAGTGAGCTCTGGACACCTTTTCTGGACCCACAGTGCATAACCAGGGGCTCTCAAGAGAGGAAACAGAGATGAGTTCTGCTATGCACGCTCACGTGTGAATGCATGTACACACAAACGCACAGACCTGCCCAGGGAGCTGCCACACACACAGACACACATGGGCCACACAAGTGTCTATGTATACTCACTCACGCTTTGTATTGCTATTGCATTTGTACTTGTTATTTCAGAGCCATAGTTTGTCTTCCACAACTGGAGGTTTGAAAAGAATGATGAGGACATTGAATCTCAGAGATGTAAAGTTCTTTCGTCAAGATCACACAGCTTTTATAGAGCAGAATTAAGCTTCGAGCCCAAGGTTCCTAAATGTCTCCACTAAATATCTCCACCAAATTAGGCTGCCTTTCTACACACATGCACACACACACACACACACATACACACGCTCTTTCACCTGTTTTAGACAACACAGTATCGTGGTGGGACTGTCTGAGCATAGACTGCAGTCAAATACTAGCTCTGCTGCTTTTTCATTATGTGACCTTGAGCCAAGTCACCTCACCTTTCAAAGTCTCAGTTTTCTCACCTGTAAAATGGAGATAATAAAAGAATGTATTTCTTAGGGTTGTAGTGAGCATTAAAGGAGATAAAGAATGTAAAGTTCATGGCGCCTTGCCTATCACATAGTGCTCAATAAATATTTGTTATTTCTAGCACATACCAAGCACCTTTCTAGGAACTGGGGATCCCCAGCAAGTCAAGTACCTTCGGTTAGGGTGATTACTGAAAAGTTATTTTTAATGTGACTTAAAAGGAAAGGCAATAAACCATCTAGCAGATCCTGGTTCCAGAAGCCAGATGAAAGGAAGCTTAGAACAGAGGCTCATGGTGGTGCTAAAATTCCCACCAGGGTCTACTGTTTGGGGCCACTTTTCTATCCACCTCCCCAACCTATAGACCTGTGCATGGTTTAGTTCAAGGTCCTGGGTCTGGGCAGGCCTAGAGAGATGAGCCCTATGGCACACAGGGCAGTTTCCTCATGAGCACTTGGGATGGGGGGCCAGTCCTTGATCATCTTATCCCAGAGATCTGCACACACAAGCTGCTACAAGTTTGTAGAGGACAAGAGACAGCAGCGCCCCAGACGCTTCTGCGGTTTGTCTGGGCAGAATGTCTCCCTTGCCTGGGTTGGGCTGGGCTGTCTGCTCCCTGGGGCCGCCTTGGGGTCTGAGAAGCCAGGATCCGCCGCGGGGCAGCCTGTTTCCAGCCTGTCCTGCATGCCAACCTCCAGCTCCAAGCCCCGGTAGGATTATTATTGTTCACGGTGACAATTTGAGCCCCTTTGCACTCACAGCTGAAGAGGGGTTTATGATAGCCCTACCTCATTGTGTTGTCATGAGGATTAAGTGAGGCAATGCATGAAGCGCACCAATTTTGGCTTATTGCATGTGCCCCATAAACGTAGCAGCAATCACCGTTGTTGTTACTGTCACTGTTACTATTCCTGTCACGTTGTCATCAACAGTATCATCATTGGATCCTTAAGGCAGGCTGGCCTGGGATTAGAACCAGTCACTAACCATGTGACGTCAGGCGAGTAACATCTCTGTGCCTCAGTTTCCTGTAATGCAAACTGGTTGTTCTTTTTGAAGCCTCCTCCCTCCAGCCTTGTTCAGAATCTCTTGCTGAATGATTCTAACAGCCAACCCTGTGGGAAGTGGAAAGTGACCTTACTTTTTTGAACCTCAGCGAATAATGGGACAAATATAATAGGTCACTCACAGTGCAATTGGTAGAATTAAGAAGGTCAATCAATGTAAATTGCCTTGCTCAGTGCCTAGCACACAGTAGATGCTCATAAATGTCTGCAGCTTGGTCAAGAGGCCTGCCTTCCATGACCATTCACAGCAAGGAGCTGGGAAAGTGAGCGTTTTGGTCCATGCACTGTGGAAACAGAAGCAGAAAGATTTCTTGTTTTCACCTGGTCCTGTCATCACTGGCCTTTGATGACATGTAGCTCCACAAAGCTCAGCTCTCTGGGGCAGTTTTTTGTTTCCTATGAACTTCTGGCAGTTTTCCTCAGTGTCTTTTGTGAGCAACTCCTCAAGTTATCTCTTCATTGCTGATATTTTTCAGAATTCCATTTCTTGTCATTTCTTCTTTGCACTAGGGCATTTTTTCCATTTGCAAAACTCACTTACTCCTCTGTCTGGGTCACCCCCAAGTCATCTACTGCCCTGAGTTTCCTGCTGAACTCTAGATCTAAGTATCCAACAAGCTGCTGAAATCGGCACTTGGATGTACTGGAGGAAACTTGAATCCAGCGGTGCCAAACCTGACTCATCATTTTCTCAAACCTGCTCTGTCTTCTGCCTTTCACGTCTCAGTGATAGCACTACCATCCATAAAGTTGTCTAATATGTGTTATCATCCTACACTCCTTCCTTTCTCATATTACATACACTCTGTTTATCCTTCCCTTTATCCTTCTTTTCTTCTCCCCTTCCTCTCTCCCTCTCTGCCTCCCCTCCCTTCCTTCCTTTCCCTTCCTTTCCCTTCCCTTCCCTTTCCTTTCCTTCCCACCTGCCTGCCTTCCTTCCTTCCCACCTGCCTTCCTGCCTTCCTGCCTCTCAACAAGTATTTGAAGTATACTGAATGTTTGCTATGTGTCAGTCACTGTTCTAGTAGTTGGGCTACTAGGTCACTAAATCCTCTTATTATTACCCATAAATATCTAAGAATTGTGTCAGCCAGTTTCTCTGTTGCAAATGACAGAATACGAAACTAGGAAGAAAAGTTATTTAGCAAAATATGTCAAGGAGCCCCCATAATTGATGGAGGAGATGGAGAAACTGGCTTGAGGCCAAGCTTCTAAGAACATCCAAAACCACATTGCAGATCTGGCTTAATGTTGAGACTTTGATTGCTGTTGCTGAAGCTGCCACTGAATACTAGATGCCAGAAACCTGACTTTATTGCAAGTGACCACTGTCGCCAGCATCAATGTCACTTCTGGGTTGGCAATTTGGCTTGGCAAACATGCTGCCCTGAAAGCTGGTGACTTGGTTGTTTCCTACACCAGCAAAACTGTGCATGAGCTCCAAATAGACCAGTTCCTCAAATTGACCACTTCCCAACTGGAGTGTCTAGTTGCTGAAGGCTGGTTATGTGCTCATGGCATAGCAGCAAGGGAGTCTGGAAATCACTTGAGTTCTGACTTCTACATCAGAAACTGGAACTCATTATGTCTTATTTCCTCCAAATTGCAAAAAACTTAAAAAGATAATGAAAAAAAAAAAGCTGGGCTTGGTGGCTTATACCTGTAATCTCAGCCACTTGGGAGGCTGAGGCGGAAGGATCACTTGAGACCAGGAGTTCAAGAGCAGTCTGGGCAACACAGTGAGGCCCCCAACTCTACAAAAAACTTAAAAAATTAGCTAGAAGTGGTGGTGCATGCCTGTGGTCCCACCTGCTTGGTTCTACTTGGGGAACTGGTGGAGGGGTATCACTTGAGCCCAGGAGTTTGAGGCTGCAGTGAGATGTGATCATGCTGCTGTACTCAGCCTGGGCAACAGAGCAAGACCCTGTCTCTAAAACAACGAACAAACACAAACATTAATGGGCAGCCACACACGTGAAATAACAAATTTCTGCCATAGAAATCTATCTCCTACCCTTCGTCATCACTACTGATGCTCCAGGCCCATCTTGAGATCTCTCACCCTGGTCTGTGTCTGATCCAGTTCTCTCTCTGACACAATTCTAACACTGGCTGCTCAGCATTCTTCTGCGCCTCCCCATTGTCTTAGTACCTCAGTCACCTCATATGGTCTGTCAGCCTCATCCTCTGCCACTACACTTTCTACCTCCCCCTACTTCCACTCTTCCAGAAGAAATAAAGAGGGGAAAGCCATGACAGCCATTGGATGACAGTTTCTCAGTGGCATTTTGACGATGACATGGTGACTCCTCTCATGGATCCAACATAACCTACAGTCTTAAAGGAGGGTGGGGAAGATTTTGACCGAGGGCACATACAGAGTCTGCCTGTGGCTGTCTTCATAACACTATAAGTAACGACTTTCAAATATTTCCATTGGACCAGAAGTCTCACCACTGGGGCTCCCATGTCTGGGTTCAGCAACTCTGTGTATGTTCCTATAAATAGTAACCTATTGAGAAGGGCCCCTTATGCCTAAGACTTTGAAAAAAGGAGTGTTTCTGTGTCTGTCTTTTTGCTTTTTGCTTCCTTCTCTCTCTGGCCTCTCTCCACTTCTTAATTCCAAAGCTGGGGCCCAGCCCTCACCCCTCCTCCCTTGCCTTAACCTGATGCAATTGCACCTGACAAAGCCAAAAGGGCAGTGAGCCATGAGAGAACTGGTGGGGAGAGGGATTAGGGGGAGAGCTCATCACCCAGTGAGCACGGGCCACCAAGCTTAAGCAGAACAGGATGAATAATTGTTTCAGGACCAAAGTCATGACTACAGGGTGTGATCTCACCCTTCATAACTGCAGACTCAGAGAAGCAGGGGAATTTTCAAAGGAAACCTTTCCTGGTGTTAAAAAGAGGGAAAATCTGAGGTTAGAAGCAGCCATGTGAAAACTTTTCATTCTGCTAGGAGTGACTGGTCTCAGATTGACTAGGGGCCAGGGAGGACAGCCAGACTGGTCAGCCAGGCTCTTCAGATTGGCCTCCAACCTCGCCCAGCCCTGACCAATCCTTGACCTACCCTGACAAGTACAGGAAGCGCGTTGGGAACCTCAGCCCCACCCTGGGTGGGGTTCAGAGTTTTCTCTGTTAGTTGGAGCCCCAGGCCTGGTGTGCGTGTGTGTTTCTTGGATGCTCATGTCCTTCATGCTTTAGCCTATGTGCACACCTTCCCTTTGGTTTCCCTACCCAGCTCTCTTTTGGCTGAGGCCTATGATAAAATTTGTCTGATCCAGCTGGGGTGCTGACATTCTCTCCAGTCCCTGACTGGGCTGTCCTTCAGGTTAAATGTACCCCACATGCCTGTGATCTTGACACTCCCGGGGTGGACTTTCAGTACCACCTCTGCAAATAACAATACAAACACATTATTAGTAACAATCATTTATGTACTGATAATTACTCAAGTGTACACAGAGAAAGTTTCCCATGCTTTGAAGGCCATATTCTCATTGATTAATACTACCTAAATTCTAATCCTGGATTGCTTATTAGTGGGGAACTTTGGTTACATTATTTCACATTCTTTCATGAGCCTCTGTTTTCTCCTCTGTGAAATGGGCATGATGTTAGTGTGCATAGACGAGAGGGCGGTTGAGAGGATTAAATGAGATGATACACATAAAGGGCTTACCACAGTTCCTGGGAGATAGTAAATAATAATAATAAACCAATAGCTTTCATTATTCATTTTTTAAAAAATCATTTTATTAATAATTAAGGTATAATTATCACATGACAAAATGCACTTATTTTAAATGACCAATCCAATAAATTTTGACAAATGGATATACTCATTAACCCATTAACTACAATCATAATCAATCTATGGAACATTTCCATCACTCCTAAATGTCTCCTTGTGATACTTCCCAGAGACCCCCTCCCTATTCCCCACCCCTGTCTTCCACCACTGGACCCAGGCAACCACTGATTTATCTTCTGTTACTTTAGATTAAACTTATTCTTTCTAGAACTTATAAATAAAATCATATAGATTTATTATTTTGTGTTCTGGCTCATTTTGCTCAGTCAGGTGTTTTCAGACGTATATATGTGATGGCATGTATCAGTACAGTGTTTTGCTTCTTTTTATTGCTAAGTATGATGATATTATATGGATGATACAACAACTTTTGTGTCTGTTCACCAGTTGATGGGAATTTGAGTGGTTTCCAATTTTCAGTTACTGTGAATAAATTTGCACTAAACATTTGCACACAAGTGTTTGTGTGGGCATCTGTGTTCATTTCTCATGGGTAAGATTACTAGGTTATATAGTAGACATATGTTTAACATTGTAAGAAACTGCCTGAATATTTTCCAAAATGGTTGTACTGTTTTACATTTCCCACCACAGTGTATGAGAGTTCCAGTTGCTCCATCTATTTGTCAGCATTTTTTGTCAGTCTTTTTAATTTTAGTCATCCTAATTGACATACCATATGATCTCATTTTGCTTTTTACTTCCAGTCCCTGATTATTAATGATTTTTTAATGTGAACATTGACAATTTTTGTATCTTGAGAAACATTTTGCCTACTTACAAAATTTAGACTTTTCAAACTATTGAGTTGGAAGAGTTCTTTAAATACGCTGGATATAAGTCTCCATTCAGACATATGTGTTGTGAATATTTTTTCCTATATGTAGCCTGTTATCTTAATGGTGCCTTTAAAGAGAAGTCATTTTTAAATTTTGATGAAGTCCAATTTATCTTTTTTTTTACAATAGGTCCTTTTTTCAGGTTCTATATAAGAAATACTTGCCTATCCCAATCTTGTAAAGATCTTCTGTTACTTTTAGAACATTTACAGTCTTAACTTTTAAAGTTAAGTCTGTGATCAGTTATTTGAATTAATTATTATGTGTTGTGTGAGGACAAGATTCTTTTTTATATTTACTTATTATTTGTGTACATGTATGTTCAGTTATTCCAACACCATTTGTAGAAACAATTATCCCTGTCTCACTGGGTGACTTGGCATATTTGTCTAAGACCAAATGATCATATATGTATGAGTTTATTTCTGTACTCTCTATTGTGTTTCATTGATCTGTATGCCTATTCTTTTTTTATTCTTTGTTTTTTTGAGATGGAGTCTTGCTGTGTCGCCCAGCCTGGAGTGCAGTGGCATAATCTTGGCTCACTCCAAGCTCTGCCTCCCAGGTTCATGCCATTCTCCTGCCTCAGCCTCCCAAGTAGCTGGGAATACAGGCACCCACCACCACATCTGGCTAATTGTTTTGTATTTTTAGTAGAGACGGGGTTTCACTGTGTTAGCCAGGATGGTCTTGATCTCCTGACCTCGTGATCCACCACCAGCCTTGGCCTCCCAAAGTTCTTTTTTTTTTGGGTCTTAGCAAGATGCGGTCTTGCTATGTTGCCCAGGCTGGTCTCAAACTCCTGGGCTCAAGTGACACTTCCACTTCAGCCTCTTGAGTAGTTGGGATTACAGACCTGTGCTACTGCACCCAGCTTTTCTATTCTTATGCCAATACCACACTGCCTAGATTCCAGTAGCTTTACTGGAAGTCTTGAAACCAGGTGTTGAGAGTCCTCAAAATGTTCTTCTTTTGCAAAATTGTTTTGGCTTCTCTAGGGCCTTTGCTTATTTACACACATTTTAGAATCAATTTTTAAATTTACTTTTAAAAGTCTGCTGGAATTTTGACTGGGATTGCCCTAAAATTATAGGTTAGTTAGGAATAAATTTATATTTTAACAATCTTGAGTCTTCCAACCCCTGAATATAGTATATTCTTTCACTTATTTAAATCTTTTAAAATTTTCTCTCAGCTATGCCTTATAATTTTGATTGTGTACTTCTTATATATATTTTGTTAAATCTATCCATAAGTATTTCATGGTTTTACAATGTATTTTAAATATTTTGTAAATAATATTTTAAATTTCAGTTTTTAATGGTCTGTTGCTAATATTTAGAAATGCAACTGATTTCTGTATTTTGACTTTGTATGCTGTGATCTTGCTAAATTTACTTGCAGTTCTACCTGTATTTTTGCAGATTCCATAGAATGTTCTCTGTTTCTTCATCTATGATATGGGGATAATGTGAGTATACCTACATCAGAGGGCTGCGATGAAGACTAAATAAGGTAACATACCTAAAGAATTTGTGCATTTTCCTGGTACATTTTAAATTATAGTTAACAAAACAAATAGTACCATCTTTTTTAAAAAATCAGCTTTTATTTTAGATACAGGGGATACATGTATAGATTTGTTACATGAGGAAACTGTGTGATGCTGAGGTTTGGAGTATAAATCTCGTCACCCAGGTAGTGAGCAGAGTATCCAATAAGTACTTTTTAAAATTCCCTATCCCCCCTGCACCCTCCACCCTCTAGTAGTCCACAAAGTCTATTGTTCTCATATTTATAATATGTCTGTATTAGCTTCCACTTATAAGTGAGGACATGTGGTATTTGGTTTTCTATTCCTGCATTAATTTGCTTAATATTATAGCTTCCAACTTCATGTTGCTGCAAAAACTATGATTTCATTCCTTTTTATGGCTGCCTAGTATTCCATAGAGTATATGTCCCATATTTTCTTTTCCAGTTTATCATTGATGGGCATCTGCATTGATCCCATGTCTTTGCTCAAATAGTACCATCTTCAATACAGGTGAAATTTATCTATGCTGTAAGAAGTAAGGATGGGGTTACTCTTGGGAGGAAATAGTAATCAGAAAGCTGTAGTCTGGGGGCTTCTGGGGTGCTGAGAATGCTGTTTCTTGAATTGGGTGCTGGTTCCACAGGTGTGTTCAATTTGTGCAAAAACTGTGCGCTATGCACTTACACATTTTTCTGGTATGTTCATTATACTTCAATAAAAAGCAAAAATGGAGACAAGTGACTTGTGTTTCCTGAGCACTTGTCATGTAACTATCCCTGGCAGACTCTCTTTACATGGGTGATTTCATTTAACACTGTGTCCTGGGTGCTACTATCATTCTTATCTCACAGAAGACAACACAGGTTCTAAGAGATGGAGCCACTGTCCAAGTTCAGAGTGAGTGAGTAGTGAAGGTGGGTGTCATTACAATTCTTGTGCCCTTCACTGCTATGCTGTATGGCCTTGTGTTAGAGTTGGGTTGGAAAGCATGTAAAATCCTTAGTTCCCGGGTCCAGGGGAAGGCTGGTGGATCCTGCCTCACCCAGGCAGGATGGACAGTGGGGGAAGGTTTCTGAGTGGAAAGGGCAGTGGGAGAGGGGCCTGAGGGGCCCTGGGAAGACCCAACTGAACCAGCTGGGTTCTCTCTGCCATCACCCCTCCCTATCAGTTTGGTCTCTCAGAACCAGTCCTCTTCCCACACAAACACTGTGTAATTGCTTGATATAGCCTAGTGCACAGGGCAGGGGTGGGTGGACGTTTATTTTTCATTAAAATGTTGGATTGAAATTGTGGGAGGTGGTGCTCAGCATGGGGGAGCTGCCTCAGAAAATGTGCTGATGGGCCCAACTTTATCAGCTGGAAACACCTGCTTCTGGTACCTTCTGCCACCTATCCAAGCCTTGTTTTTTTCATCTGAAACTACTAATATTGCCAACATTACCATGGCTCTCGAGATGGTGACATAAGACAATACAGGGATGGGAGTGAGAGGAAGCAGGAGGTCAGGATTTAAATTCTCCTTCTGTCACTTAACAAGGTGGACTTTGATCTAGTTTCTTACACCTCTCTGGGCCTCAATTTCCTGATCTGAAAACTGGGATATATTACTTATCCTGTAGGGCTGTCATGAGAAGCCAAGTTCATGCTAGATATTAAAATACCTAGCAGAAGCCTGGTGCACAGCAAGTGCTAGGTAAACCTCAAGATGTTTGTAAACCATGAAATACTGTTCAAGAACTTTGCTCTTCTTCCAATCCCAGGTTGAAACAACACACATTCCTTAGGAGATACTTCTTGGCTGTTGAGTGGAGTAATCACTTCCAGGAAGCTTCCTGGAGCACCTACCCAAGAGGGATACTTCCATCTATTGTGGAGGCTTGTAGACCTCTACCATGTCTACGTCTACCATGTAGACATGGTAGAGGTCTATAAGCCTCCAGAAAATGTGACTGAAATTCAGCCTTTTGTCTCTTTTTTTGATCACGTGACGACAACCAGCTTCTCTGACTGAATTAGAGAGGTGTTTGGGTCTCCCTCCCCAACACCCAAACCACCCACCCCAGTGTCCTTTCCCATCCAAGATGGCAGCCTTCTTGCTGAGATGAAGCCACCACAGAGCAGGAAGCCAGGCAGGGCAAAGAAAGGCCTTGGGTCATGGCTGCAACTTTCCTCTTACTCTTCCTTACATGATGAAATCTGGGAGATTCTGAGCTGCTGGGCTTGGGGGCTCAAGGACCGTTTGATCTTGCAGCCCTGATGAAGCTGAATCTTCAAATCCACAATTGAGGTGAGAATGGAGTATCACGTGGGGGCTGATCCTGAGCTGTGCCCCCAACATTCTGGTCTCTTCCTTGGTAACACATGTATAGATGGGCTGAACTGGGCTGGGCCCATACTTGGACCTGTCCTGCTCTTCTCATGTTACCTTAACAGGCCATGCTCTTTCTCAACTTCAGGTCTCTGCATATGCAGTTGCCTAGCTTATATGCCTGGAGCATGCCTTGTTTTCCATTTCCCTTCACATCATCTAATGGGATGTCTCAGCATGGACATCAATTCTCCAGTAAGCCTTTCCTGCCCCTATTGGTCTAAAGCAGAGTCCTCTTCTTTGTGTCTTTGTAGCCCCTCTAATGCCCCATCACAGTACAGGGTATTGTGCATAGACTGTATTGCAAGCCCTGGCTGCTTGTCAGTGTCCCTTCTCCCCTTAGACTATCAACTCCCAGAACACAGGGTCTCTTCTTTATTATTATACTCCCAGTATCTGGCACATAGTAGGCACTCAACAAATACTTGTTAAATGAAGGAATGTCCCATGTGGGCATCCAAATCTTGTTTTCATGTGTCAGGTCAGAGGCACCCAGGTCGGGTATCCTTATGTACTCACTGGAGAGACTGCAATTTAGGACTTTAACCACAAAAATGTTAATAGAAAGTATTGAGCTCATATTCTAGAATGAGAAACCTATGTGGACAACTTGAAGACACTAGTACAGAGAAAACTACACATGATATAGTATGGGGTATACAAGAGCCTGATACAAGCTGCAATTTCACTGTCACTATGGGCGAAAACCCAAGGCTAGAAGCAGCTCAGAGAATGGACTATGTTCTGGTTCTTCCTGGAAATACTGCTGACTTTCTTCTGAAGATACCTTGCTCTTCTTGCCTATACATGTCTGGCCTCACATTACTGTTTGTTTGCAGAAAATCTCAGCTTCTGCTATGTTTTGACTAAAGTTTACTTTATGGGACATCAATGGTATTCCCCAATATTCATAAGGAGTTTTGCTTCTAATTTACTCTGGGAAATAATTTCCCTGGCTTTCTGTTCAAGGGACCACCCCTATCTCCCTGCCCAGTGTGCCCAGAACTACATTTACAACTCATAATCTGGGCTTCTAAACTCACTGTGGTCCATCCATTATTCAAGTTGTCAGGAGGAATTAATGAAGGGCATTGTTCTTAGCCTGCCACCTCTCTGGTAGGAAAAGTAACTTCCTGAGGATTGTTTGAGTTAAAAATGGATTCCTCCACCAGGTGGAAACATGACCACTGTGTCAATTCATGGTAACTCTGTTGATGCTCTCCCTCTTTCACGCTCATAGGGAGGTTCATCCTGTACTATTCACAGCTATTCCAGCCTTCCTCTTCCTCCTGACTGTGGCAAGTAGTCTGATTGGCTCATAGGCATTCATTCCAACATGTTGACAAATCCTGAACTATGTGCTGGGGATAATAAGGTGATTATGACACCAGTTACTGTTTTTGAGGAATTCAAAGTCTGGATGCAAAAAATTTAAATAAATAAGAATACATGGGAGTTACTTTCAGTGGATAACAAGGAAAATGGTATTCCAGGAAACATGTGCAAAGGCACTGGGGCCTAAACATACCTCTTGTGCTCAGGGAACTGGAAGACACTCAAAGTGACAGAACTTGGGGAAACCAGAAAGAACCAATGGCTGGAAAAGCTGTAGGCTCAGGCTGTGGCCAGGATGTCTACTAAGTTGCTTGTAGGTAGAGGAGAGCACTGGGTTCTCCCAAACAGAGAGTGATTTTGTCAAAAGGGGGCTTCAGAAAGATCCTTCTGGCAGCTCTAAAGGGGAAGACCTAAACCAAGGTCTGACCAGAAGCCAATGCCTAGAAGAGAGCTGTGAAAATGCAAACCCATGGACAGCTATTTTCAGGAAGGAGACTTCTGACACAGGCTAGTTTTGAAGACAATCACTTTTTCAAGACAAGTTTGGATTCCCTCATTGGGTCCCCTTAGTATGATAATAAATGACCCCAAAGCCCCTGCCCAGGACAAATGCAGATCCCAGTGGCCTCAGGGAGGGAGGGATATGTGACAACCACAGTCTATAAAGCCCTATGAAGGGTGATAACTTCCACCTTTTCTTCACTCTCCCATGCCTTACCAGCATTGAGTCTCATCCCAGAAGCTTCTGAATGAGCTGGAGGAATTGCAGACTCATTATTTCTGAAGTATGCCCATGGTGCCTGGTTGCACTGGCAGAAACTTTGGAAATGTGCTGCCCATTAAGACATTTTAACCAACATGACATAATTTAATCACACTGATCTGGTCAACTGGTTTCACTGCTGACCCTGGACAAAATCCTTTCACTCTCTGGGCATCAGTTTCTCTGCCTGAAAATGGGGAAGACAAAAGTAAATTGAAAGTCTTTCTACCCTTAATTGCTTACAGGTCTAAACTCTAGGTTCCTGGGCTCATCTCCTTCAGGGCTGGTAGCTGTGACTGATTGGCTCTCATGACCAGTCTTTTGGCAATATCCTGCTGTGAGCTTGCGCCATATTCTTTAAGTCAACTTTCTACAAACTCACTGGCAATGTTTGTTCTTGTTGACTCAAGAGGGCACCCACGTTAGGCTCTAGAGAAATTTTGTACAAGAACTTTGTACATGTGGTAAGGAGGCGGGTTGTGTTTTTACTTGTCATTGGAAAAGAAAAGAGGGAATATGGGTGTGTGTGGATAGTGGATTGTGAAAACTTGGCCAAGGAATTGGGCGTGGTTTACAGTACTTGGAAGATGGACTTTCATCCTAGCATCTTCTGTGTTTCAATTCTTGAGTTTTATACCATAATGATTTCTTGAATTGTAGTGTTTCTCAGGTTCTCCTCTTAGCTCTCTTCTCATTCCAGAATCCTCTCTGGGTTCCATGACTTTCTCCAGGCCAAACTTCACTCCCAACTTTTGAATCTGTTCCTTGTCTTCTGGGAACCTCCTGTTCTATGTCCTGCAGCTCCTTCAACTCAGCAAGTTCCAGCCTGAATTGATCCCCTTTCCTGCCAAACTTGCTCCTTCTCTGTTCCCTGTTTCAGGAATGACACTACTCTCCACCCAGGCACCACCATGGGTAGAAGCTTGGAGTCATCCTGGACTCCTCCCCAATCTTCATTCCTACATTTATCAATCACAACATCCTGTCTGTTTGGCCCCTGAAATGTGTTAGAGTCTACCGTGTTCTCTCCAGCCCAACAGCTCCTTTCCCAAGTTTAGTTGGCATCAAGTTCAGAGACAATCCTCATCATCTCCTGGATAATTAAAATAATCTCTTTCCATTTGGTTTCTCCCCAGTGGTCTCTCTCTCTTCCAGTTTGACTTTACCATTGCTGCCACAGTGTTTTTCCTGAAACCCCAATTCCAGCCATGTCTATCTTTTACTTAAGATATTCCATGAAGTCTTCATGCCTTATAGATAGAGTTCAAATTCTCTTGCTTGACATATGAAGCTAATGAACTCTGGCTTTCCTCTTGTGTCCAACTTTCTATCTTGACCTTCCATAAACACATGTTATTTCAGCCACAAGAGACCAACCGATGTTTCCTGGATGCACCTTCTCCTTTCAAAGTACCATGCCTTTCCACACATAGTTCCTGCTGCTTGGTTTGCCCATCCTTCCAGCCCTTTTTTACTTGACCCTGCTGACCTATGACCCCTGTTGACCTCTCAAACCTCACTCCTTACCACTATTCCCCTACCTTTGTGCAGCCTTCACTGCTGACACCCAAGGCCGTCACCTTACACCACTGAATGGGCTTCTTAATACATGACAGGATGGCTGCCAGAGGTGGCCATGACTGTCTACTCCAAGGGCTTTCGAGATGGGCCAATGAATCCTTCTCACCAATGCCCTCTTTTGCATCTGATGGATGTGTAATGTGGTCTTCTGGGTTGATCTTAAGCCATGTGGCAAGGGACAGACTTTTCTTGTGTAAATAAAGCCACTCTTCTTACTTCTTCCATAAGCCCCTACCTGTGATCCCACTGATGCCTGTGAATGAAAGGCAGTGATGTGGTCAACAATGAAAGAGATCACATTCTAAAAATGCAGTGATTGTAGACCAGAGAGTTCCAGACATGATTGGAAGATACATTTTTCTATGTGTACATTATAACATTCTGAGTGACAAATTTGACATAACTGAAAAATGAATTATCATTCACATTTTCCTACATATTCTGAGTAAGACTTGCATTTGTGGTCTTCATCAATGAAGCTTAGTAACAACTTCCTGAGTCACTGGAAGCCAGTATTCATAGCATTGTGAGTAATGATGTAACTGGCATTAAACAATGCTACTAGGGAACTGCATAGGCATGGAGATATATATTGCTCCCAAGCAAACAGGTTCTGAAGTGCCATGGCATCGTGAGTAAATATAGTATTGATACTCTTTTTCTTATAGTGGGACATATAAAACTAGCCAGAATCAGTATACGTGAAAATAAAGTACACAAGGAGACATTATTAGGATTTTCCAGAGAAACGCAACAAATATACAAGACATATATATTCATATAAATGTGTGTGTATGTATATATATACACATACCTATATTTTATGTTGGGTTATCTCAAAGAACCCTCCAAATTTGGTAGCTCTCTGTCCCTCTGTTTTTAAGGGATGTGAGAACAGGAGTTTTGACAAACAGGCAAAACTCTATGTTTACTAAAGGGAAAAAGCCCAAGAAAGCCTCAATAAAAGCATGCCCACAAGGTACTGCCACAAAGACATCCAGTTGTGAAGCTCTGTAAGAGTGAGCAGGAATTATTACCTTAATTTTAGAGATAAGGCTCACACTACTAGTAAGAGATGTAGGTAGGATTCAAGTACCCTAAATCTGATCTCAACATCCATGTTCCTTCCATTGTGTAATCCAGAGATGAGTGAACTAGAAAGCAATGTGACTCCATACCATCATCTCTGATGGGTGTGGGTGTTACAAACACAAATATTAAGAAACTGAACACAGCAAAACAGGAAGAAATGACCCATGTTTATAAGAATTGTGTAAGAAAGCATAGGCTCAAGAAGAGTGAAGGCTTTAGAAAAACAACTAAAAATAAAAATAAGGATTTTTATCACACCGTCTGGAGATACATGGTGGGAAAAGAAGGAGAGTCCACAGCATGGGCATGATGGTGTAATGCTGAGAATAATCAGAGAGATTGCCAAGCTGCTCAATTCATCAAGGCAAATGGCCTTTAATCTGGAAAGACTGAAACTCACGATAAGAGATAGGAGAGAGGCAAACACCTCAGTGCTCTTAATTAATTCAGCTCTTCAATTCCACATGAATTATAGCCCAGGGTTCTGAAAAGACTTGCATAAGTCTTTGTGGAATCCCTGTCAGCCTTATTTGAAAAATGGGGAGGGAGAGGGACGCCAGAAGACTGGGAATGGGCATGTCTTATCTTGATCTTTAAAACCTGGATTCTAGAAATTGTGGGTTCAGGCCAGTTTCTGGCAACAAACTAGAAATGATTACTTGTGGTGTATGGGTTATGTGTACTTAGAAAGAGAAGTAGGAATCAGTGGGAATAAGAACCATGATAGATTCACGAAGAACGAGTAATTCCAAAATGTTCTTATTTCTCTTTTAAAAAATAAGCTTCCTAGAGTGGTACTGTAGATATTTGCCATTATCATTATGTCTCCACCATTTGGACTTACATGGGGGAATTTGCCCCTTATGGATCTTGGTGAGATGTGGAGCCCATCTTTTACCGTAAAACAGAAAACGTCACGTGCTCCATTTCCCAGCCTCTCTGGCAGGAGGACTCTGGCAGGTGTTCTAGGTTTCAGAGCACCTGTCAGAGTTCTCTGGCCAGAGAGGCTGGGAAATGGAACATGTAGAATTTTCAGTCCTCTTCTGGTGTCCCTCTCCCTCCAAGTTTTTCAAATAAGACTGACAGGGATTCCACAAAAACATAGCATAGAGGCAGCCACCTGTGACTTGAGGTTGGGTTTAAGAAATGCCAAAGAGCAGCAACAGTGAGTGAAGAATCAAACCTATCAATTGAATTTCCAGGGGTGATGGTAGTACCAACACTCAAGGCAGAATGCTCTGTCTATGCCAGTGGGTTCTGAGGGGCACCAGCAACAATTTCTGCCCAGATGGGTTCTACTGTATAACTTGAAGGGCTGTTCTTGGCTGCCCTTATGGTCTTCATCAATGATCTCTGACTGGTTCTCCATTCCTCCAGAGGCTCTGAGAGCTTCAAAATAACCTTTTATCAAATGCCTTCTATATATCAACTAGCCAGTCACTTTCTGTTGCTTGCAGCAAATCACCCTGAAAGGATGATCATATCTCTTAAGTCTGGGTAATGCCAGACAGAGTGTCTTGACTGTAGCAAGATTTGTTGGAGATCCTCGTGTTGAATCTATAGATCACCTTGGGCAGTATGGCCATTTTCATGATATTGATTCTTCCTATCCATGAGCATGGAATGTTCTTCCATTTGTTTGTGTCCTCTTTTATTTCACTGAGCAATGGTTTGTAGTTCTCCTTGAAGAGGTCCTTTATATCCCTTGTAAGTTGGATTCCTAGGTATTTTATTCTCTTTGAAGCAATTGTGAATAGAAGTTCATTCATGATTTGGCTCTCTGTTTGTTACTGGTGTATAAGAATGCTTGTGATTTTTGCACATTGATTTTGTATCCTGAGACTTTGCTGAAGTTGCTTATCAGCTTAAGGAGATTTTGGGCTGAGATGATGGGGTTTTCTAAATATACAATCATGTCATCTGCAAACAGGGACAATTTGACGACTTCTTTTCCTAACTGAATACCCTTTATTTCTTTCTCTTGCCTGATTGCCCTAGCCAGAACTTCCAACACTATGTTGAATAGGAGTGGTGAGAGAGGGCATCCCTGTCTTGTGCTAGTTTTCAATGGGAATGCTTCCAGTTTTTGCCCATTCAGTAGATTCAATGCCATCCCCATTAAGCTACCAATGACTTTCTTCACAGAACTGGGAAAAACTGCTTTAAAGTTCATGTGGAACCAAAAAAGATCCCGTATTGCCAAGACAATTCTAAGTCAAAAGAACAAAGCTGGAGACATCACGCTACCTGACTTCAAACTGTCCTACAAGGCTACAGTAACCAAAACAGCATGGTACTGGTACCAAAACAGAGATATAGACCAATGGAACAGAACAGAACCCTCAGAAATAATACCACACATCTACAGCCATCTGATCTTTGACAAACCTGAGAAAAATAAGAAATGGGGAAAGGATTCCCTATTTAATAAATGGTGCTGGGAAAATTGGCTAGCCATAAGTAGAAAGCTGAAACTGGATCCTTTCCTTACTCCTTATACGAAAATTAATTCAAGATGGATTAGAGACTTAAATGTTAAGACCTAAAACCACAAAAACCCTAGAAGAAAACCTAGGTAATACCAGGTTTACCTAGGCCTGGGCAAGGACTTCATGTCTAAAATACCAAAAGCAATGGCAACAAAAGCCATAATTGACAAATGGGAGCTAATTAAACTAAAGGGCTTCTGCACAGCAAAAGAAACTACCATCAGAGTGAACAGGCAACCTACAGAATGGGAGAAAAGTTTTGCAATCTACTCATCTGACAAAGGGCTAATATCCAGAACCTACAAAGAACTCAAACAAATTTACGAGAAAAAAACAGACAACCCCATCAAAGAGTGGGCAAAGGATATGAATAGACAGTTCTCAAAAGAAGACATGCATACAGCCAACAGGCACATGAAAAAATGCTCGTCATCACTGGCCATCAGAGAAATGCAAATCAAAACCACAATGAGATACCATCTCACACCAGTTAGAATGGTAATCATTAAAAAGTCAGGAAACAACAGGTGCTGGAGAGTATGTGGAGAAATAGGAACACTTTTACACTGTTGGTGGGATTGTAAACTGGTTCAACCATTGTGGAAAACAGTATTCCTCAAGGATCTAGAACTAGAAATACCATATGACCCAGCCATCCCATTACTGGGTATATACCCAAAGGATTATAAATTATGCTGCTATAAAGACACATGCACACGTATGTTTATTGCAGCACTATTAACAATAGCAAAGACTTGGAATCAACCCAAATGTCCATCAGTGACAGACTGGCTTAAGAAAATGTGGCACATATACACCATGGAATACTATGCAGCCATAAAAAAGGATGAGTACGTGTCCTTTGTAGGGACATGGAGGCAGCTGAAAACCATCATTCTCAGCAAACTATCGCAAGAACAGAAAACCAAACACCGCATGTTCTCACTCACAGGTGGGAATTGAACAATGAGATCACTTGGACTCTGAAAGGGGAACATCATACACCGGGGCCTATTATGGGGAGTGGGGAGGGGGGAGGGATGGCATTGGGAGTTATACCTGATGTAAATGACGAGTTGATGGGTGCTGATGAGTTGATGAGTGCAGCACACCAACATGGCACAAGTATACATATGTAACAAACCTGCATGTTGTGCACATGTAACCTAGAACTTAAAGTATAATTTAAAAAAATAATAAAAAAAAAGATAAAAGTAAGTTTGCAATAAATCTGACAAGGCAAAAAAAAAAAAAAAAAAAAAAGATCCTCATGTTAAAATTAAAATTAAGAACAAGATGAAGAATAGTGGGCCGCAAACTATTGCAGTGAGGTGAACAGGATGTTTATGTCTCCAAACGTTGAGTAATTTTTCCAGGCTTGTCTCTAAGGACCTCTCCAGTGACTGCTATGGCAGGCAGAAAGATTCTTCAAACATGTCTTTGTCTTAATCCTCAGAAATGTGAATGTGTTATGTAAGGTTACACAGGAAGGGGAATTAGGTTGCAGATGGAATTAATGTTGTTAACCAGCTGTCCTTAAAATAGGGAGCTTATTCTGGATTATCTGGGTGGGGCCCATATAATAACATGGGTCCTTATATGTAGGAGAAGGAGGCAGAAGAGAGAGTTGGTAAGGGGGGTCTGAGACGTGCCGTATTACTGGTTTTGAAGATGGAGGAAGGGGGCCATGAGCCAAGGAATATGGGTAGCTTCTAGAACCTGAATAAAACAAGAAAAGAGATTCTCCCCTAGAGCCTCCAGAAGGAACACAGCCCTGCTGACACCTGGATTTTAGCCTAGTGAGATCCTCATTGAGCATCTGATCTGCAAAACTGTAAGATAATAAATTTGTGTATTTTTAAGCCATTAAGTTTGTGACAGCAGCAATAGGAAAGTAATACATATCCCTGGGTTTCTGCAATTGCCTTTTCCTGGTATGGCATTTTATTTATTTGTTAATATCTTATTTATTTTCAAACTATATTGGGAAGAGTCCTAAGGTTCCACTGGAGTGCCTCAGGGGCCGTGAAGAAGAGGAAATAGGGACGGGAAAGGCAGAGGCAACGGGACCCTGGGATGCCCGCCCATGCTGCTATCAGAGCCATACTGTAATTATCTAGTTTGAATACTAGGATTCTAGGAAAAAATGTTTGAAAGCCATCACTGACATCATAGAGAAAAGTTTCACTTTCAATAATAAAATATAACATTTATTGACCATTTATATGTGCCAGATGCTGTGCTTAGCAGCTTATATAAATTATCTTATTTAGTCCCCATAATAGCTAAAAGAGATAGGTATCATCTTCACAGATGGGGAAGCTGAGGCTCAAAGAAATTAGGTAACTCAACCAAGCTTCCATAGCTTACAAATGGCAGAGATGATATTTTAACTTAGGCTATCTGTAGCTGTCTCTAGAGTCTGCAGTCTTAGGCAAGTGGGTCAAACTTCTGGAAAAGAACTTAGAGGAGTACCACATTGGTGTAATCCAGAAACCAAACATATTTTGTATGGTGGAAGATATTTATGTGGGAAAGAGGCAAAAGCCTGCATTTGGATTCCGGAACACAATTGCATCATAGTGTGGATATTTCACGAAAATTGATCAAGTTATTTGCTCATTTATTGCAGAGAAGTGTTTCCACTGAGTGGAAGGATACCACCTTCTGAGTGTGTTACAAATCTGAGATTCTAGGATCCTGTAATAAGAAAGTTCTTTACACAACCAAATGGGCTGTCTCACTACATTGCAAGTGCCTCATCGCTGGTGGCAGTCAGGAAAAGAGCTAGTGTGCAAGGGGACAAGTTGATCTAAAGTCACTTTTAGATGTAAGATTCTACAATCTAAAGGTTGTTGAGCATAAGGTCAAATGTCTCAAAGCCTTAGTGTTTGACTTTAAGCAACATCATCTTTCCCAGACTCACCTGGCAGAAGAAATCCTAGACTGATAGATTCAGCCTCAGGGTGGGACACTCAGTGGGGCTTGGGTTTTATCCTAGAAGAAAGGGGAATACACAGCAGGTGTTTAAGCAATAACCTGATATTAACATATTTGCATTTTTGAGAGGTAAGTATATCAGGGACAAGAAATTTGATTGAGGAGAGCAGCTGCAGCTTAACAGCTGCAAAGGCCCAAGTGAGAGAGACATTTCTAGGCCAGAGCAGACGGGGCCAGAAGTCTTGGGCTGAGAGGGGGAAGGGGAAGGTGGAGTCCAGGACAACACCCAGGTGAGGGCTGGGCTGGGCGGAGCTGTCCAGAACAGGCGGTGCTGGTGCCCGCAGGCTGCAGGAACACTAGGGCACAAGACTGTCCACAGGGAAGCTTGTCTGGGGAGGAGCACTGTGGGAAGTGGGTCATAGTCTTGGACGGCTCCACAGATGGATTAGTCAGAAGTGGGTCAGGAGCTGGAGGTCGGGCGTCAAGACAGGTGGAGCCCTGTAATCCCTACCCCACCTGCGATTTAGGAAACAGGTGAGGACAAATGAGAGTCTGGCTATACGGACCTCTGGGTGTACTGGAGGCCACAGAGAGGGAGATGTCATTGCATGGCTGTGAACCCATTGACCAAGAAGCCCAGCATCACTACCATCCCATTCCCCATCCATTTGGTGATCCCATATTTACCAGACTTGAAGGAAAACAGAATTCTGGGAGACTTCTCCAGCTGCCACTTCCCCCTGGACTTCAGACTAAACTATTCATTCTCTTTAGAAATTCAACCACATGTACCTATTACTCTAGGAAAACCATGCTTCCCCCCAGTTAGTGTTTTGATATGTTAGTCTCTTTTAATTCAGTTTATGAACACTCTGCCTCTCCTTTCCTGTACATGAAACCGGGGCTCAGTTTCATTATCTACAAAATGGAGATAATAGTAGTGACCATTATTACATAGATAGGTAATGCAAATTCAATTCTTAGCACATAGTACATATCCAGTGCAAGTTAATTGTTGTCAGGAAGGATATGCTAAACCAAATGATGAGGAATCAGACTACTCTCATGGGATCAGATGATTCTGATAAAGGGTTTTGTGGAGAGGAGAGTAGAAAGAAGAAAGAGGCATAAAAACAGAAGTAAGGCCAAGAACACAGGGTAGCAGAGTCAAGAGGGTTAGGATGACAGTTTGGGGGATGCCAAAGCCAGAAGGCAGGGAGTAGCATACTACCACATTACTCAGATGCACCTGCTCATGATTTTATTCAGCTGCTGAGTCTGACTCTCGGGTAACTCAAGTGTGCTGGTCTCAGGACAGAGCCATCTATGTGCACTGCAGCCACCTGTAGAGTCTGGAAAACCTACTTCTAATTTTAGTTTTTGGCATTTACCTACTGTGTGATTTTTTCCCAATCTACTTCTATTCTCTCCATGTAAATGTCTTCAGCTGTAAAATGAAGGAGCTGGGTCAGGTTGTCTCAATGATCCCTCCCACCTCTGACTCAGAATGCTGAGCCAATTCCGTCTGATCCAGTATTCTCCCTGACAAAAAATGTCAACCTGAATGATAGTTTTATATGACCTTTATTGAGGGTCTACAATATGCCAGGTCATGGGGTAGGCACTTTTACATCCATAAACACATTTGGTCTTCAGAACACATCTACCATCATGGGTTCTGAGTCCCACAATGACAGTACCAATAGTATATTATCATCTCTACTTCTTTCATGTCTTATTGTATTGGTTGAATGCTATCATTCTCCTAATGCTCTTTAATACTTTCAACACTGATTTTCATTCTCTTTCTGAGCCCCAAATTGCTTTGGGAAACTGTCTTCCTGATTCTCCTGTTCTCCTCCAATTCTTTCCTTTATATTCCCAGGGAGACAGATCTTGTATGGCATAGATACATTTCTAGTCATTGTCAGGCTATTGACTGTGCCATAATTCCAAATACCTTGAATCAAGGTCCTCCTAATATATAGAAAATTGTTGTTAAGGATAAGCCTTGGGCTATGGAGCTGGCAAGAGCTGGACAGGGCCAGAGACCATCCAAGCAGACTGGGTTCCAGTGGGCAATAATAATAATAGCTAACATTAACTGAACTATTATTTTTCTGGCATTGGGTTAACCAGTGGTTCTCAAGCAGGGCTGATGTCAGGAAATTTTGAGAAATATCTGAAGACATTGAGTTGTCACAACTGAGCAGGAGGTAGGCTGCTGGCCTCTAGAGGATAGGGGCCAGAGATCCTGCTAAGTGTCCTACAAAGCACAGGATACTCCATACAACCAAAAATTATCTGGACTGAAATGTCAATAATTTTGAAGTTGAGAAACTTTGGGTAAAGCTCTCTTTGTGTGATTATTTCATTTAATCATCAGACTAATCCTGTGAAGCAGGTATTAAATTATTATATCTCTATTTTACAGATAGGGAAACTGAGGATTAGATACATAAAGCGATTTGTCCAAGTTCACCAAACTAGAAGATGACAGAGTTAGGCTCTGGTCCCGAGTTTGCCTGACTCCATGTGCACGCCATTGCTTTGCTGGAGACTAAAAGGTCAGGTCAACTGAGCATGTAGGTCAGGACAAAGAATATGGTCTGCAGATTGATTCTTAGAGGTTTCTCCAGAGCCCAGGGCTCCCTTTAGCCCAGTAACTACCCAGCCTTGCTGCCTGTGCAAGAGAACAAGCAACGTTCTATGAGCCCCTACCTGTTAGGGGCAGTTTCCCAAGGGTCCTTGGGTTGATCTGGGAGCTGACCTTGATTGTTCTTAGCTGAGCTGAGCTGAGCTGAGCTGGAGAAGGCAGGGCCACCATCCCAGTGACTTAAGCCCCACGGTCCTATGACTCTGACCTTTGCAGCTTTGGAATCAAGCGCAGGGAGGAGCCTGGCTGACAGCTGGAGACACATGCTCACAGTCAAGTGAGCAATGCGGCAACTAGCCAGGAGTCAGATCTCCTCCTCCAATTTTATCTGCAACGTACTCAGAATATCAGCACAATGGGGAGTCCACAAATGCATGCATGATAGTAGGATCCTGATAATGAGTGAAAGAATAAATAAAATGGGTGAATACATACATTTTCTATGAGGTCAAGTCTTAAAATACAGTGAATGAGCTGGGCATGGGTGGAAGAAGGGAAGGCAGGGCTGGGCCAGTGAAGTGATACATTCCTGGGTGGGGTGATGCCAACTCTTCTGGATGAGCCCGCAGAGAAGCAGCTGGAGCTGCATCTTATAGAACACAAGCCATGGGAGACTGCAGGGAGATTGTGTTCTGAGCACATTGTGGGCTTGACTGATTTCTGGACTTCATTGTTGAGGGCTGTTGGCAACCAGGCTTTTAACTTAGTAACCTCCAGCCCCAGGGGAAGCAGAGCCTAGAGCCATCTGTCCCAGGACCTCCCCTGGGTGAGGGTTGAGGCCCCAGCTGGACTCACCAATTGACTTATTATTATTGAGGTGGAAATAATTATCAATATTCTGATTTCCCCTTCTAGGTCCTTTCAAAGACTATATTTATACAGAAGGACCAGGGAAACCAGCTCGAGTCACAGCACTCTGGGATCTTTGTTGTTTTGTTTCCTTTATGGAGAAAGGAGAGGAGGGGACAAAGGGAGAAAAGAAACTGAAATTCACTGAAGGTTTATTTTGGTTTGAGAACTTGTCACGATCTCATAAGGGAGGTGGTGAAGTGCTGTGCCTCAAAGCGTGTTGTCAGGTAGAGCCAGGTCACCAATGACTTGGGTAGGTGTCCTTATCTTCCTAAACCTTAGTTTACTCATTGGTAACGTGGGGATATTTGTGTCTACTTTCTAGAGTTGTGATGAAGATTTGATGAGCTCATGCACAAGATGTGCTTAGCCCAATGGCTGCTACAAAATAGGTGATCACTAAGTATTAGCCAGCGATTATGATTTTGAATCAGATACTCTTAAGCCCCCTGGGAAGTGGGACTCACTGTCTCCATTTTACATATGAGGAAGTCGAGGCTCAGAGGGGTTATTACGATGCAGCTTTGCTCTCAGTTCCTCTGGCATGTCGTGGCTGACCTCCAAGACCAGGTCAGGTGCCCCTTCTCTGTGCTGCCCTGGCCCCTGCACTTCCCTCTCAGCTTTGATTGCACCACAGTGTGAGCCTGTTCAAAGTTACAGCCCCCACCACACTGTAGTCCATGGGCACAGGCTCTGGGCCTAGAGACCCGTTCTCTGTTGCATTCTCAGCACCTAGCAGGGTGCCTGGTATGTGGTGAAAACTGCCACTGTATCAGCTGGCTGATAGGTAATTCAGGACCATTTGATTTAGTGGTCTGAAAGATTTTGCTTCTTTCTCATAACAATAGTGCGTGTGTGTGTGTGTGTGTGTGTGTGTGTGTGTGTGTGTGTGTGTGTGTTCTTAGGAATGATGATTAAAGTGAGTGTCTGGGAACATCCCTTAGATCTTACCAGGTCTCTTCTCTTTGGCATATCGACAATGGCAAACCCTGTTTATTTTACCTATCCTTGCTGCCCACCTCTCTCCACCAATTTCTAAGGAATCCAGGACACAACATAAAATTCCCAAAGAGAGACAGTAAATGTGTCATCCATTTAGAAGGGATTGGGAGTCAGTTACACACTGTGTTCGTGCAGAAATATGTAAATTACAGTGGGTTCTTGCAAGTTACATGGAAACAATGGCAGATTTCAGCATGGGGTTTTTAATCTTTCAACGACTCAGTTTATTTCTTCCACTTTTCACTCCTAGCTTATCTATCCCTCCCATCTCTCATGAGGATTGCTAAATATGGGACTTTGGCCAGCTGCTGGAAGGTGAGCTCAACTCCACAGAATATCTGTCCCTGGTTCCTTGATTCATTCACGCGTTCACTCATTCGTTGTTTTCAGCATCTATCCTGTGCCAGGTACTGTGCTAAGCATTGGACATACAAAGCAGCAAAAAGGGAGACAAGTCTCTGCCCTCTGGAGTTTATAGTCATATAGTTATGCCAAGAATCCATAATTATCAATAGATATAAGTGTTTTAAAGGAAAAACTATCATTCTTTGGAGACTTATCCTAGACTGGATGGTCAGGGAAGACTTTCCCATGGAAGTAAAACTGAGCAGGGATCTGAGGAATGGACAGAAGGTGGCTCATGGTTGGTAGTGGGAGACGGTTTCATACAACGTAACCAGTATGTGCAAAGTCTTTGTAAAGAGAATTGGAACTAAAAGAGAGAATTAGAACTATAAGGAGGCCCTTAGGGTGAGGATATGGAAGCTGGAGGACCACAGAGTGTGAGCCAGGCTGAACAGATGGGCAGTGGTAGACCTCATGGGGCTTTACAGGCTAAGATGAGGGTTTACCTTCTATTCTAAGAAAAGTGAAAGGCATAGCAGGCACTTAAGCTGTAGGACACACTTATTATTATTATTATTTTTTAAATATTGTTCTGGCTGCTGTGGGGAGAATAAAAGATGTCTGAGTAGGTGTGGGGAGACCAGGAATGAGACAAATGTGATTGTCTAGGGGGCAGACAATAATGACTGTTTGGACTCAGTGGGAGTATGGAGGTGGGCACCAGAACATGGGCTTAGAGGGGAGGATCAGAAGGTTGTGGGACTTGAGGCGAAGGGAATTGTCCATAGAGACTTCTAGGTCTCTGGTTTGGTAACTGGAAGATGTTGGCTACTCAGAGACATCAGTGACACTGACAAAGGGAGAAGTTGGGCAGATATAGGGAGGCAGATAATGAACCTGCCTTGTACCCGATGAGTCTTAGACCCTGTGGGACATGCGAGTGTAGCTGCTCATGGGCATTAGATATATGTGTGCATCTCTCCCATGCTGGGGTCTTTAGAGAGCCAATTCCAGAACTCATTTAAACTGCTTTATTTCTTTGTTGTCAAGTTTTGATCAGGCCATAGTTAAGGCACCTAAGTTCCATTTCTTTCATAGTAAATTTTTTGAGTGAGAAAATGTGGTCCTACCAATAAGAGGGGAACCTGGCTCTACTTATCACCATGGTTAAGGAGATATAATGAAAAGCCAGCTTGAAAGGGCTTCACCTGAGCCCTAAGACAACATAATCTCTCTGAGAGACCTCTGAGCCTGGAGCTGGGAGGGGTTTTTCTCACCTGTGTAGAGGTGGTAGGCGGGTTATATTGAGTTAGAGGTGGCATTTATCTTTATTCTGATTAAGTACTTACCTATCTTTCTTTCATAGTTTTTAGTAGTGTCATTCATCTGTTTATTGATTCCTTTAGCCAACTTTTATTGAGTATACTGTTTTGGATGTTGAGGATGTACAGAGAGTAAGCTGGGGTCTCAGCTCTCATGGAGATTGCACTCCAGTTGGGGAGACAGGCAATAGTCAAGGAAACAAACTTGCAAACAGTGTTAGTTTTCAATGACATTGGGGAAGGGCTCTCTGAAGAGTCACATTTGAGGGGGATCTGGTGGAGCCAGACAGTTATGCAAAAGGCCAGATGGTGACTGGGGGCAGCTGTAGGATCAGCCACGTGTGGGTCCTGCAAAAGCGTTTTTGAGGAATAGAAAGAAGTCCAGGGTGGTGGTTCAGCAAGTGAAGGGGAGAGTGATAGACGAGACTGTGGAGGCCACAGGGGCAGACCGTGTAGGACTTTGTAGGCTATGGAAGAGTTTGCTCTCAGTGCATTGGGGAAGTACTGCAGGTTTTAAAGCATGAAGGTGATCTGCCCAGATTTGTTACCAAAAAGATCACTCTAATTCCCATGTGTGGAATGGATTGTTGGAAGGTGAAGAGTGGAAGTGAGTAGTCCAATGAGAAGGATGTTGCAGTTGCCCACTGGAGAGGTACTGAGGGCTGGTTCCAGATGGTAGTGGTGGTCACTGGCTCTCAAGGTTTCATCTGTGGGCTTAGATGAATAACAAATGTCTCATGCCCAGAGGGACTCTATAATCTGTCATCAATTGCTTGCCCTAATACCATTATAACTATTTTCCAAAACTAACAAGGGTGAGTAGGGAGTTGTCCCTTGGTATCCATGGGGGAATGGTTCCGGGATCCCTTTCAGATACCAAATCTGAGGATGCTCAAGTGTCTTATATAAAATGGTGTAGCTATTTGCATAGAAGCTGCCCATATCCTCCTGTATACTATAAATCATCTCTAGATTACTTATAATACTTAATACAATGTTAAGTACAAAATAGTTGTTACACTGTGTTGTTTTTCCATTTGTATCATTTTTATTGACATCTTGTTATTTTTAATTAATTAAGTGTCAAATATTTTTGGTCAGAGGTTGGTTGAATCTGTGGAGGTGGGACTCTTGGATAGAGAAGGCTGACTATAAATAACTCTTTCCGTTAAGCAATCTGTATGTTTGATTTCTCTTATCTTTTAGCATCATTGTTGTTGTTGTTTTCACCAACAGAGTCATTGAACAATAAATGATTTGTGTTATCTTTGGGGATATATAATAACAGAGGTAGGAAGATGTACAAGTGAATAATCCTCTAGGCATGCAGGTGGGTTTGCAGTCTGGCTTTAACTGATAACAGACAGCTAGGTCTTGGGAAACATTCTTGTAAGTTTGAGTTGCATTTTCAAATGCATGAAAAGCCATGATTTGTTTAAGAAAAGCCAAATAGTTCACTGTGCCCAGAACATAGTTTAGGTGCCAGAGTAGTGATTTGGTGGTGATGGTGGAGGTGGAATATCTGGAGTAGAAAGTAGAAAGGTTTTGATAGATAGAATTTGGCAGCAGTAAAGAGCTAATTAAGGTTTCAGTACAGACAGTGACATGCTCAAATGCATGCTTTAAAAGAATCATCCTGGGAGGAGAATGGATTAGAGAGGGTGAGGATTAGAGAGGTGGGCAGCATGAATAGGAATAATCCCAGGGAATTAAGTGATGAATGTTTAGATGGTGGAGATGGCAGGGCCTGGTTGGATATAGAGGGAACAGGTATGAGGCAGAGACCGGTTGGGAGAATTCCAAGGTTTCTGGCTTGAGTGACTAGAGGGATGGCAATGATATGGCAATAGATTGTTATAGATACTGAAGTGCCTTGTTTCTGTGTTTTATAAAATAAAAAGGAAGATACTGTCAATTGCAAAAACGGTTGGAGTTCTCCCCCTCACCTCCTGTATCTTCACCCCTCTGAAATATATCTTTGCAGCTCCTGCCATCAAAAGTTGGAGTCTGTTTCCCCACCCCTTGAATCTTGGCTGGCTATAGATCCACTTTGGACAACAGAATGCGGTGGAAGTGATGCTATGCCAATGCTGAGGTGAGGCCTCAAGAGGCCTTGTGGGCTGTGACTCTTTTGGAACGCTGCCTAGCTGTCACATGAACAAGGCTACTGGATGATGAGAGACCCTATGGAGCCAAAACATGCCTTTCCAGCTGAGACCCTCCTAGTCTAGCCAGGCCCTAGCTGCACAAGCTGGTGACCAAAGATACATGAGTGAGTCCAGCTGAGAACTCTCTAGCTGAGCCCAGCCCAAACTGCTGATCCACTGAATTGTGAGCTACATAAATGACTGTTGTTTTACGCTATTATGCTTTTGTGTGCCGTGTTAGCAAAAGTGAAGTGATGCCAGTATTTATGAAATAGATGTAAAGCTTTACTGAACTCTCCAGTGTGGATGGAAGATTAAATTAGAATAAGAAAGCCTCTTGCTTAACCCTCTGATAAAATTTTCAGGATTTTTTTTAGTGAATCAGTCAGTGTGCATTTTTCCGGAAAATGCATTATACCCCTTTGATGACCTTAGTTCTTATCCCTGTCATGATGGGGTTGTGCTAGATTAGGGTAACAGAGGGTGATCTCACTCCTGGTTTGTCTGGAAGTCTTCTGAAAGTCCCACATCTGGGGAAACTCTTCAGTTCCAGGTGAGCCTGGACAGTTGGTTACTCTACATCTGCACTTCACTTTGTTGTTTGCAAGTCAGATGTGCCCACATTCACCTATGGGCTTCTGATGACAAGGTAGGCTTTAATCTGGCCTGTTTTACAGATGGTAAACCTGAGATCCAGCAGGTCCAAAGTGCTCACTCTGGATCACTGAGCTAGACGGCAGAGAAAAGAGAGTTGAACCCAGGTCAGCCTAATGCTGTTCCTCCCCACCTGATGCTTCCGGGGTGGTTACACCAACCCTTTATTATTGGGCTGTGAAGTGAGGGGCTGCATCTCAGATCCATTCCCCAGCAGCACAAATGCTTTTCCATTTTGATGATTTACAAACACCAGTGAGGTCTGACACCAGTAGAGAAGAGACCGTGGCTTATTCTGTAGCTCACGCTTTGTAGAGATGACTTGAGCCACTGGCAGCCTTGACCTAACTGTATGAGGCCAGAAGAGCTGCCACCCCAGATCCGCAGATGGCAATATAAGTGAGACTCAGCTCCAGAGAAAGACCTTGGAGAATCCAGAAAAAGACGAGACGTGGGAGGGGAAAGGGATGGGAATAGAGAACTGGTTTCATCTCTTTCAGGAACCTTGTTGAAGCTTTATCGTGAACTCTTTGTTTAAAAAAAATCATTTTTCATACATTCAGAATTCCAAGCTGCTGAAAATTTCCTCCTGTGATGAGACGCATTCAGAACAAAACGTGCAGCCTGATTTGTCTTTCCCCAGAATCAAAGGCAGTATTCTAAAGAGACTGCATTTGCCACACAAAGGTGGCAGATGTTTGCTGAGATTATAGCTGCACAAGCGTTCCGCACGTTCAATCTTGGGAGCATTTCAGTTTTTGAAAGGAGAAACAGTTTTGTGTCATTCCTGGGTGCCCAGGAAGCTTCTGGTACCTACAGTGTGGAGCTCTGGTGGGGTGTGGACAAAGGCAGATTTGCTCACCTGGTTTTCCATGATCTGGATGTCTTGCAGAGCAGTTGCTGAGGAAGACTGGGCTGAAGCACAGTGTGGTAGGAAGTCAGCTCATCAAGTACTCCTTAGCAGCTATGGGTACCCCCATAATGGTGTTAGGTCCTCCAGGCAGGGATGTGTGCCCTTCAAGGTGCTGCAATTCTTATTCTTGCCCTCATGGCCTTTGTAGTCTGAAGGCTTTCTGGGCCCACAGACTTAGAAAGTTGATTTTAAAGTTGAGCTAGTTTTTAACTTCCCAAACATATTTACTCTCATTCCTTCCCTTTTCCTGATTTCCTATGCTGGAGAACTGACAGTTTCCCAGATTTCTCTCTTTCCCCCATCCCTGGAATATAATCAGTCACAGAACCTTGAATCTTCTATCCCCCCAAATGGAACTCAAAACCCACCCTCTTTTTCCATCTGCATTGCAGATGGAATCCCTTCTCCTCACCCCCATCCATGGGAAACACCTTTGTCACACCTCCCATACTGTCCCGCAGCTACCCTGGAAGCTACTGGAAGTTAGAATCAGCTTTGCTTTCTTTGTAAGCTAGCACAGGGTCCACATGCATTTGGCATTTATTGACTTTTTGGAATGAGTGAATGAATGAATGAATGAATGAATGAATGAATGAATGAATGAGTAGATAATGATGTCAATGACGGACTATTCCTTAGCCATGTCCCTTTAGATTTCTCTGTTGGTCTCCGTTGGTGCATGTCTCACTCTCTCTCTTTTTAAACTTAATTTATCTTTTAACATGGCCAACTCTATTTATCCTTCAAGACCCAGTGCCCATGTTAACTCCCCCAGGAAGCCTTCTCTGACACAGTCTGCCTGTGTGGCTGATTCACTTTTTCTTCTCTTTTTCTTTTTTTTGTGACTGTGTCTTGCTCTGTCGCCCAGGCTGGAGTGCAATGGCGCAATCTCGGCTCACTGCAACCTCTACCTCCTGGGTTCAAGCAATTCTTCTGCCTCAGCCTCCCAAGTAGCTGGGACTGCAGGCACATACCACCATGCCTGGCTAATTTTTGTATTTTTAGTAGGGATGGGGTTTCACTATATTGTCCAGGCTGGTCTCGAACTCCTGACCTCGCGATCTGCCTGCCTTGGCCTCCCAAAGTGCTGGGATTACAGGCTGGTTCACTTTTTCTTCTGTGCTTCCACAAAGCTTGTGCTTGTGCACATAAGAATCAGTATTTCAATGTCTATACGTATGTTTTTTCTTGTTTGTCTCTTCCAGGGATAGCAAGTAGATTTAATTTCACACTTTTGTTTTGCCTATTGTTGCTGCTTGAAACAGTATTGAGCTGGATACTGAGGGTAGCTTTTCATCATTATACTGTCTGATTTCTGTCTATCAGAGGGAGTGGGCTTATTTCCTCAGCAGCAGTAACTGTGAAGAACATGATGTTAGTTAAGAAATCTGTGTGTGTGGATCAGCCTGCCAGTTGCTGTGGCTTCTGAAACTTTAAGCCTGGTTGGTACAGAGAGGCTAAAGCCTATTGATCTCAAAGCTTGGGTGGAGAAGGGGCTTGAAGCTGTCCTTCAGCCTCAATTCTGTTCGCTGTGCTAGATGACTGATAGAAGAGGAAGTTCTCTCCATTTGCAGCCTCCTCTATGGCAAACAGATGCGAGGCATGAGACGTTGTACTCTGATGGTCATGGACTTTGGGTTGGACTGAGTTGGAATTCCCATACCACCACTTACTAGCTGTATGATTTGAGGCATGTTACTCAGCCTCTTAAAACTCTTGTTTCTTTAATTAGGAAAAGGGATTTGTATAAAAGTCAGCCTTTATAGAATCTCTATTATATGCCAGGTGCCGTGTTTTATTTTTATTTTAAAAATTATTTTTAAAGACAGGCTCTCATTCTGCTGCCCAGGCTGAAGTGCTGTGGCAATTGTCACTCACTACAGCCTCAAACTCCTGGTCTCAAGCAATCCTCCAACCTCAGCCTCCCAAAGCTCTGGGGTTACAGGCATGAGCCATCATGGCTTGCCTTATTGTTATTTTTGGTTGTGGTTAAAAAACCTATAACATAAAATTTACCATCTTAACCAGTTTTAAGTGTATAGTTCAGTAGTGTTAAACACATTTATATTGTTGTGTAATGGACCTCCAGAGCTTTTTTATTTTACTAAACTGAAACTCTCTACACATTGAGAAACTCTTCATTTTCCCCTCCCCTCAGCCCCTGGCAACCACCATTGTAATTTTTGTCTCCATGAATTTGACTACTTTAGATACCTCATAAAAATGGAATCATATAGTAGGTGTTTTATTATGACTGGCTTATTTCATTTAGCATAATGTCTCAAGGTTCATCCATAGGGTAGCATGTGTCAGGATTTCCTTTTTTAAGGAAGAACAGTATTTCATTGTATGCGTAGACCGTATTTTGCTTATCCGTTCTTCTGTTGATAGACACTTGGGTTGCTTATACTTCTTGGCTATTGGGAATAATGCTACTTTGAGCTCTTGCTTTCAGTTGTTTGGGATATATACCGAGGAGTAAGATTGCTGCATTATATGATAATTTTAATTTTAATTTTTTTTTAGGAATCATCATACTGTTTTCCATAGCAGTTACACTATTTTGTATTCCCACCAATAGTGCACAAGTGTTCTAATATCTCCACATCCTTACCAACATTCATTAATTTCTGCTTTAAAAAAAAATTAGCCATTCTAGTGGGTGTAAGATGATATCTCATTGCAATTTTGATTTGCATTTCCCTAATAATTAGTGATGTTGAGCATCTTTTTATATGCTTTTCGGCCATTTGTACATCATCTTTAGAGAAACGTTAAATTAAATTTTTTGCCCGTTTTAAATCAGGTTTCTTGTTTTGCTTTGTCTTTGTTAAGTTGTAGGAGTTCTGTATATATTCTGGATATAAACCCCATAACAGATATATAATTTGCAAATATTTCCTCCCATTTTGTGGGTTGCCTTTTCACTCTGTTGATTTTGTCTTTTGATGCACAAAAGTTTTAAAATTTGATATAGTCCCATTCATTTATTTTTGCTTTTGTTGCCTGTGCTTTTGGTGTTATATCCTGGGAATCCTTGCCAATCCCAATGTCATGAACTTTTCTCCCTGTTTTCATCTAAGAGTTTTAGAGTTTAAAGTTTCAAACATACTGAGTTTCAGTTGTATCTTGGGAATCCTTGCCAAACTAAATGTCATGAAGCTTTTCTCCCTGTTTTCTTCTGAGAGTTTTAGAGTTTCAGAACCTATGTTTAGGTCTTTATTTTGAGCTAATTTTTATATATGGTATAAGGTAATGGTACAACTTCATTCTTTTGCATGTGAATATCCAGATTCCACAGTACCATTTACTGAAGAGGTTGCCCTTTCCTCACTGAATGCTCTTGGCACCCTTGTTGGAGGTCACTTAACCCACATGAGAGGATTTATTTCTGGCTCTTTATTTTATTCTATTGGTCTATGTGTCTTGTCTTTATGTCAGTACCACACTGTTTTGATTACTGTAGTTTTGTAATGTAAGTTTTGAAATCAGACTTCCAACTTTGTTCTTCTGTTATAAGGTTGTTTTGACTGTTCAGGGTCCCTTGAGATGCCTTATGAATTTTAGGATAAGTTTTTCCATTTCTGCAAAAAAAAAAAAAAAAAAAAAAAAATACCATTAGGATTTTGATAGAGATTTCATTGAATTTGTAGATTGCTTTGAGTAGTATTGACATTTGGACAATATTGAGTCTTCTAATCCACAAACAAGAGATATCTATCCATTTATTTGTGTCTTCTTTAATTTTTTTTTTAGCAATGTTTTGGGGTTTTCAGTGTACAAGTCTTTTGCTTCTTTGGTTAAGTTTATTCCTAAGTATTTTATCCATTTCTTTTTTTTTTTTTTTTTTTTTTTTGAGACACAGTCTTGCTCTGTCACCCAGGCTGGAGTGCAGTGGCATGATCTCAGCTCACTGCAACCTCTGCCTCCTGGGTTCTACCCTGGTGTCTACCAATTAGCTGAGACTAACAGGTGTGAACCACCATGCTCAGCTAATTTTTGTATTTTTAGTAGAGACAGGGTTTCGCCATGTTGGCCAGGCTGATCTTGAACTGCTGACCTCAAGTGATCCTCCCGCCTTGGCCTCCCAAAGTGCTGGGACTACAGGTGTGAGCCACTCCACTTGATCCATTTTATCCTTTTTGATACCATTGTAAATATAAATGGAATTGTTTCTTAATTTCTTTTTGCATATTTCATCATTAGTGTATAGTAATACAACTGATTTTTGTGTGTTGATTTTGTATACTGCACCTTTGGGGAATTTGTTTATTAGGCAATTTAAATGTTTTACTTGTGTAACCTCATTTAGTCTTTAGGGCTGCCCAGTGAGGTAAGTGTCATTACTACCCTCATCTTACAGATTAGAACACTGAGGCTCAGAGTGCTTGGGTAACATCCCCCAGGTGACCTGGTTGGAAAGGCTCCTACCAGACCTTTCCTGGATGGAAACTCAGACATCCATTACTTTTAGTCATGATACTTATTAATTGCTTTTTGATAAGGAGTTTTATAAGAGTTACATGAGTTAATCTTTAAAAGTGCCTCACATAAGACTGAATACTTAATAAGTGATAGATTTTTAATACTTAAATAAAACTTCATTGAGCATGCAAAATTAAAGGACTCACAACATTGCAAGTAAAAATAAATTCAAAGGGATTCTCACCTGAAACATTCTGGCAAAAATATTTCAATTATGAAGATAATTTATTTTTATATTAGAACCATCAAGGAGGAAAAAAGACTCCTTACAAAGAATACAAAAAACTGGCTGTCGATAGACTTTTCTTTTGTTCTTCTAGATGGAGAAGCCTCTACAAGGGTTTGAAGGGAGAAATTTGGAACCTAAAAATTTTGAAGACTTCATAGTAAAAGCAATGAAGTACAAGCAATAGATAGACATTCTTACAGATCTAGAGACTTGAAATAGAGATGTAAGACAAATCAATGTGAAGAATATGAGAATGGGGGAATTACGATATGAAAGGGCATGTTTCTTTTACCAAACTTAGACCCCAAGATTCAGCAATCCAGCTGGATGCTATGTTTTCAGGTAATAATAATTCTGCACCCTTGAGCTTAGTCCTCACAACTTCCCTCAGCTGTTCTTCTGCAACTTCACTGAGACCAAGAATTAGATTTCCGTATTTGTATGTTTCTTAACACAAGTTACATCACTTAATTCAGAAAAATAGGGATTAGGAGAACCAAAGTCATTTGTGGACTTGCATGGGTCTCACAATAATTGAGTGGCATTGTGGAATTCCTGCTGAGTTTGTCAAAACGCAACCTCGGCCTGACACCAGAGTCCACTACACCAGAGCGCAGCTGGGACTGACAGAGGCCTCTGGACCTGTGCTGCCATTTCCCCTGGCTGCTTGGATTGTCTGCGTCTTGAGGGCAACAGGCTGTACCAGGAGGCAACCACAGATGCCTGCCTTTCTCTAATAATTTCTTCTGGGTGATACCAGAGTAAGGCTGAAGAGTCCTGACTTGATAGTCCCTGCGAGGTTGCAGTGCAGAGTAGGGGCCCAGACTTCCCAGGCATGCCCAGCCCCAGAACCTTCCTGCCTGGCGCTTTTCTTTAGGGAAGTCTCTCAGATCCTTGGTTAGAAAACCAAGAGTGAGCACGTCTTCCTCTTTCAAGATAGCTCTCTCCATTGGTGAAAAAGCCAAGACAAAAGGAAACGCTGAGGTAGAAAGGGCCCTGATATCTCACACTCATGTTTCTGGCCCTGCTTTTTTTAGAAAAGTAACTCTTTCCCATGGTTAGGGGAGAAGTCAGACCTTCCTGTTCCTCTTGAGCAGGGCATGAAGCAATTTTCAGCTCTGATGTTGACACCAGGTCATACCCCCAGACCTTCTCCCTGGGCCAGGCTCTTTGGACTTCTGAGCTCTGGCCTTTCCAATAGGAAAGTGACCAACTGACCACAGAAACAAGACATGCACAGCTTTTGCAGTGGAAAAGAAGCAGCAGGGAATAGAAGCAAGGACCCAGACCCTTGGGCTGCCCAGCTTCGCTTCTCTCCCAGCTCCATTGCTTATTGTCTGGGAGGAATCAGACAAGTTACTTAACCTTTCTGAGTCTTGGTCTTCCCACTAGAAAAGTATAGAGATAGTGCTATGGAGATTGTTCATAGGGAAAAATGAGAAGATCTACACAGAGAGTTTAGTATGGGGCTTGGAACATAGTAAATATTCCATAGACATTAATTACTCTCAAGATTATTGAAGGTTGCATCTAAATCCTTACTTTGAGCAGCCATCTGAATACATAGTGTACGGGAGGCAGGATTGTGCACCTAGAGAGGGAGGACTCTGGATTCAATGAGAACTGGGTTTAAATCCCCACTCCAGTAATTACCGGTAAGCAGAATGAAAATGGAAAAGTTAATTCTCTTCTTTGAGCTTGATTTCTCACCTTATGCTTTCCTTACATGGTTCTTGTTGAGGACTGGTGGCGGGGAGATTATGTGAAATCATGTATGGTGGACGCACAGTGGATGTGCAATAATAGTTCCCATTATTACTAAGGAATCAAGTCAAATCCATTCAAAGGATGGCCTGAACCTTTGTGGGTCTGACCACCGTTAAACATGTGAAGGCGGATTAGTCCGCTGGCATTTTATGTGTGTGGAGTGAATCAAAAGAAAAAAATGAGGTCAAAATGGCTTTCTTCATTTGATCATTCACTTTTTCATACTCCGAGTGCCTGGCACAGTGTCTGACTTATTTTAGGCCCTCAATACATATTTGTTAATTTAAATAAAGCTTTATTAATGCCGACATAGTTTTGTATGGGCAAGGCTGGCTCCATGGGCAGCCATGTTGGCATGGCTATGCTTGGAAGGGCCCCATGACATCTTCAAAATCTTAATAATTTTTAAATAAGGGCGCTTCACTTCATTTTTATTTTGCACTGGGCCCCACAAATTATGCAATGAGTCTTGTGCACAGGCAAATAAAATGCAATGTAAAAAAGCCAATATTTTCCTTCTAAAAACTCTCCATTGGCTCCTCATTGCACCTAGAAGAAATCCACGCTCCTTATGTGGCTTACCAGGTGTACCTGGTCTCTGTGGTCACACACACCAGGAATCAAGATTCCTGAACTCCAGCCACCCAGGCCTGCTTATTTAACAGTCTGAGCTCTTTCCCTGCTCCCCATTTGGGTCTCAGCTCCTAAATCACTTCCATAGCAAGGTGCCTCCTCGACCATCCTCCTTGGCCACTCTGTCTTTTTAAAAAATTTATTTTATAATGTCAACTTTTATTTTAGATTTGGAGGTATATGTGCAAGTTTGTTACATGGGCATGTTGCATAATGCTGAGGTTTGAGGTATGGATCTCACCACTCAGGTAGTGAGCATATACTCAATAGGTAGTTTTTCAACCCCCAGGCCCCCCTCTCCCTTTCCCTTCTAGTAGTCCTCAGTATTGAGTGTTCCCATCTTTATGTCCATGTGTACTCAATGTTTAACACCCATTTATAAGTGAGAACATGCAGTATTTGGTTTTCTGTTTCTGCATTAATCTGCTTAGGATTATGGCCTCCAGCTGCATCCCTGTTGCTGCAAAGGACATGATTTCATTATTTTTTATGGCTGTGTAGTATTCTATGGTATATACATACCACATTTTCTTTATATAACCCACCTGTGGTGGGCCTGTAGGTTGATTCCATGCCTTTGCTATTGTGAATAGCCCAATCCATTTTATTAGCCTGCTTTACACTCTTCATAGCTCCTGATGCTTTCTAAAAGGAGTTAGAATTTACTTTTATGTCGACTTGTTTATTTTCTGTTTCCCCCACTGTACTAAACTTGATGGAGTCAGCCATCTTCCTATCTCATTCCCTCCCTTATTCCCAAAGCATTGTCCAGCCCTCAGCACACAGTGGGTGCTCTATGAATATTTACGGACTGAAGAATGAATGGACTTGGCAGTTCTGGGATTTTAATCTTAAAATGCTGACCCCTCAGGACTTTCTCCAATTGGGAAGTGACAGCAGAGTTGGCACCATATTCCCTAGTTGGGGATGAGTGACCATGTGGCTCCACAGCCTCGCAGTTGAGCAAGATGTCCACCATTTCCATGTTCTCCTGGTAACACAGGCTGTGAAGGGCTGAAAGCTGGGGCTTGGCTCCTAAGCCCAGTCTCCAGGGTCAGGTCCTTGCAGTAGGATCCAGTCTGCAGATAGAGATGTAGAAAGGTCTGGATAGCTGGTGTGAACCAAGAGGCGGGAAACAGGAGATTGATAGCAATGAAAACATTGGGTGAGAGGCCACTTAACCCAATGCCCCATTTTACGGAAAAGAATATGGAGATTAAATGAGAGGAAGAAACTTATTCTGTAATAATAATAACAGCAAAAATCCAACCCAACTCAAACCAATCCAAATAAAATCAATGAAACAAATGAAAAGGAAACAAAAAATGAGAGGCAGTGTAGTGTAGCATTAAGACCTCAATACAATTATGATATTAAATGAGTTAATACTAATAAGGGGCTTAAGGCATAAAGTTCCTAGCGCAAAAAATTTGCTATAGAAGTATTCACAAATTAAAGGCTAAATCTATCGCGCTCTTTTGCTGTTCCAGGAAATTTGCAAGCCTCTTATATCATTTCATTTGCTTCTTCCAGTCACCTGTTGAGGTAGTTGCTATGATGATTTGTCCTTATTTTACAGATGATGAAATGAAGGCCCAAGTGGGAGAGTAGTAGAGCTGGGATGTGGCCTCAGTCTGGCTGACTCTAGGACTGGGTTCTTGGCCACTACCCTGGATTGCAGTCAAGGGTAGAGCTGGCCTGGCACCTCTGTGCTCTTTCCCAGTGCCAGACCTGGGACTGGCCTAACTGGGCAATACTGCTGATTCACATGTGCTCTGCTGGGAAGCTGCCTTACTCATTGGCTCGTTCATGCTGCAAGCATTCCTTGCATCTGCCTTGTTCAGGCTTTGTGCTAGGTGCTGCAAACAGACAGGTGAAGTCAGGTGGCTCCTATTAGGGCAGCAGGCTTCCAGGCTGGAGGGGATGGCAGAAGGTTGGACACACATTGGAGAGCTGATGAGTACAGGCTTGCTGAGCTTGTTTTCTCCAGGTCCTTGGCACCCCTATATAGGGAGTGCAGCTGGCCCTGGGTGTCAGGAATGGTTGGGATCCCAGATATACCAGAGCAGATTGGGCAAACCTTTGAACCTAAATGGCCTGCTCAGCCCTCCCATGCAAAGCCTCATGTGGAGGGCTGGGGTAGAGAACTCTGCTGGCTCTGGATGTGTCTGAGAGCCCCACCTGCCAGGGGGCCACCGGTGCTGTGGGGAGGGGATGAAGCCCTAACAGGGACTACCCCTGGGAGCCCAAGAGCCTTCAGCAATGATTCCCGATTCATCTCCCTTACCACTTCCTGGCTTCTCCAGCCTGGAACCTCTGGGCCTGTTCTGCTCCTTTGGATCTTGTCCCCACCTCTGTCATAAGCACCCCAATAAGCCTTGTGGCATTCAACATGGGTCACTCAAGGTGAGTATTCTCTCTTCAGTCCACAGCAGGCAGGCCCAACCCTATTGATCTCATTTGCCCATTCATTCATGCATTCATGCATTTATACCTTTGTTCAACAAATAGTTATTGGATTCCTTTTGTGGGTTAGGTATGGTATATACATACCACATTTTCTTTATATAACCCACCTGTGGTGGGCCTGTAGGTTGATTCCATGCCTTTGCTATTGTGAATAGCCCAATCCATTTTATTAGCCTGCTTTACACTCTTCATAGCTCCTGATGCTTTCTAAAAGGAGTTAGAGTTTTGCTGGTCTCTAAGAACACAGCTAAGAAAAAAAGAGTCATAGCTTCTACCCTCAAGGAACCCACATTCTAGAAGGCTAGCATGAGAATAGTAAAGCAAGGAAGAAAAATAATTACACATTTTAAAAAGTGCACATGGGTGATGTAAGTTAGTGATATGAATTGGCACTGATTCATATTAGCTCATGAGAGCCAATTGTTAAATTTTCAGGGGTTTTTGTGAGCCAGTTGTTAAGCACAGCCATTATAAACATTAAATTATATAAATAATATGTATTTTAATAAATAATATATCATATATCATATAAATTATATACAATCAAAATAAAAAATGAAATGCATCACTCAATTATTTTACTTCCATTGTATCCATATGATGAAAATAATACATAATGGTGAGTGCATTGTTGTACTTCTTTGCCTAAAACCATATCCAGTGACCACATGTTGCTAGCTTGATATTGACCATGATGGGAATATTTACATTAAGAAAATTAGGAGATACGACAAATGAGGGCTTTTGTTTTCCTGTGAGAACCGTTTGTTAACATTTACTAGCACGCTCCTGGGATATGGGAGATAATACAGGAGGATTTGACCTCAGGTAGATTGATTTATCAGGGGAGATCTCGCTAAGTGGGGGATAGTTTTCTGAGACCTGAGGATGAGAAGGAGTTGACCATTGTAACCATGTGTTGCAGTTTCATGCAAAGACTCTGGGGCGTGGTAGTTTCTGGGAATGGAAAGGGGACCAATATGGCTGTTCATCAGTACTTCTAGCTATGACATTATGAGCAACGACGAGGGAGGAGGGAGATGGGGTTGGAAAAGCAGGCAGGGGCCAGGGCTAAAAGTGACTTGTGAGCCATGGGAAGGAGTCTGGAGTTTATTTGAAGGCATGGGAGGGGTGCACAGCTGCGAGAGGGCAGCACTGCCTGACTCCCACCTCCAGAGCTCTCCACATCTTTCCTCATTCTGCCCCACAGCTTTCTCCAGAGCTACAGGGGAGGTGATGGCAGGAAGTGAGCTCTCCTGGGGGCGACCTTCAACCATAAAGCCATGGAGACTAGTGGATGAAGGCCCCAGCTTCCTGTTTTTCAGATGGAAAATTCTGGGAGGCCTTCTGTACACTTCCCAGAGGTCCTGGTACGCCCAAGCCCCCTTTGCCTACAGTAATGACCTCAGTAATATTCCCATACACAGGCTGAGGATCCCAAATTTGAAAATCCCAAATCCAGAATGCTCCAAAATCTGAAACTTTTAAAGCAGAAACATGATGCTCAAAGGAAATGTTCATTGGAGTATTTCAGTACTCACTGGAGTACTTCCTGGGATCATCTCCCAAATCAACTACCTGTACCAAAGGCCTTATCGCAGGCTCTGCTCTCCAGGGAACCCAAACTAAGACAGGGTGATGTGAACGCTGTACACACAGAACTGGCAGATGGGGAATGGGTTGGAGGGGCCATTTCTGCCCAGTCGCCTTCCTCTACCCATGCCTGGGTTCCCTGGGTTCTTTCTGCAGGGACCCCTTTATCCCACATCCTGGAATCAGTCCTGACCAGGGACAGCCTAGTTTCTGCCCTTAGGCCTGAGTGGGTCAGCCAGGAGGTGATCAAACGCAGCACCACACTGTGGGGGCCACTTCACAGGCCTGGCTGCATCTGTCAAGACCCTCAGTCCCCTCCCTTTTTGGTTGGTCTGGCTCCTCCTGAAGGTGTCCTCATCCTGTCCTCCCACCTGGTTCTGCCAGACTCTGCTGCCTGGATCTGATGGTTTTTCGAGCCCTCTTGAGCTCTGAGAGCCCCAGAAGGTGGCTTAGCTGTTCCCCAGCCCTCGTCATGTGCCTAAATTAGGCTACAGTCGGTATGTCCCACAGATCCCTGCCATGGAGAGCTGATCTCATCTGTCCCAGCCTGGGCCACATAGGACACCAGTGTGGCCTCTTCCTCAGTTTCCCCAGGTCAGCATGGGTTAGCAACAATGATGCACTCACTCAGCAGCCTAGGCTTCAAGAAACTCTGCTGCTGCAGTGCGAGAGTCTGAGACTGAACCTTCGTGGAGGGCAGGTGATCTGTCTCACAGAGCTGGCTTTATACACCCCTGTCTGAATCCTTCCCTGCTTGGCCGCTCAAAAGGCCACTTCCTTCTCCTAATACCCCTCACTTTGCACTCCCCCGCACAGGCTATCCTTCAGGACCCAAATTGGCGAGGCAGCAGACCCTATTCCTTACAGGGCATGTTTCCCTGGCTCCATGACTGGGAAACCTGCCCATTCTCCCTCCCTCTCCCCTAGGGACCTGGCTCCCTTCCTCACCATCAGCCCCTCCTGCTGCTCCCTTCTGAAGCTCTCCAGAATATTCTGACTCACCCTCTGACTCAGGAGGAGCGTATTTCTGTTCCCACGTCCTGCACCTTAAGGCCTGGAGATCACAGCTGTTACCTCTGTGCATTCGTGTGCCTGTGTGTGCATGTGTGTGCCCCTGTGTGTGCATGTGTGTTCCCATGTGTATGCATGTGCGCATGTGTGTCTGTGTGTTCTTGTGTGGTTTAAGTGTATGCATGCATGCATGTATGTGCCTGTGTGTGTGGATGAGGAGGCACATTTTCCCCAGAGAGCTGGGGAGGGTGATTCTCCTATCCCTTCTCTACCTTATGTATACATCCCCTGACCCCTCAGGAGCAGACAGCTGGCCTCACAGGCCCCTGGAGAGGTGGATGGTGGGGTTGCCACAGAAAGCCTTACACTAATACAAGTACAAGGCAGTATCAGATGATTGTGCTATCCAAGGTGCTTTTTAGCAAAGAAAATCCAAGTTGATGACCCCATCCACTAAACCAAGTCTGGAATTTCTATATTGTTGAGCTGGAGAGAACCTAGGGGCTGAAGCTAACTCCTCATTTGTTACTTTGGGCCTAATGATACCCAGATTAGTAAGAACCATGTTCAAAATTACCCAGCAAGCAAGTGGTCAAGCTGGATAGGTATCATAATTAATTTATGCCCTGAGCCAATATTAGTCTGCCATGCGTCCTCTCCCCTAGCCACCCTCCACTATCCTGCTAGGCCTGTACCATCCAATATGGTGGCCACCAGTCATACATGGTTATCAAACACTTGAAATGTGGCTAATCCTAATTGACATGTGCTGTCAATGTAAAATATGCATCAAATTTCAAATGCTTAGTATAAAAAAGAATGGGAAGTAGCTCGTTAATTTTTTATATTGATTACATGTTAAAATAATATTTTGGATATATTGTGTCAAATAAAATATATCATTAAAGTTAATTTCACTCATTTACTTTTACTTTTTGAAATGTGGCTACTAGAAAATTTTTAACTGCATATGTAATTTAAATAGACAGTGGCTCATGTTTATGGCTTATGTTATATTTTAACAGGAATTGACCAGCCCTTGGGCCAAATCTGGTCTACTGCCTGTTTTTATAAATAAAGTTTTATTGAAATGCAGCCAGGCTCATTTACCTCCATAGAGTCTATGGGTGATTTTGCTCTGCAATGGCAGAGTTGTAACAGAGCCCCTGTGATCCACGAAGCCTGAAGTATTTACTCTATGGTTCTTTATAGAAAAAGTTTGCTGGCCCCTGCACCAGACCATCAATTTCATGAGAGTGGAGATTCTGAGCTTCACACAGGATAAGTGCTTAATTAATACTAGTTAAATAAATGAATTACTTGATTAATTTTCGGAAGGTAAGTTTGTTGAAATTCCAAGCAGAGGACATAGTGGGTTGTCAAGGCATGAAACCAAGAAACAGCCCTGGGTGTTCTGATAGATGTCTGAGGTTGGCCTTAGATACTCACATCATCAGCCCCTTCCTTGGTCCCTGGCCTCCAGTTTTTTTTTTTTTTTCCCCCAGGAAATCTCTATTCTGCCTATGCAAACCCCAACAGATCACCAACCAACTCTCAAATCTTCAATAGCGTGGCTGCTGCCTTTAGGTGAAGGCAAAGCTTGTTAGCAGGGCCTTCCGGCTCCTCCTGCCCCGCCTTGCCCAGCCCTTTACCCTGGCGCTCTGTCATCTCCTCTCCCCTCCAGCACTCCGGCACTGCTCCCGCACGCGCCCCACCCATTCTGGTCTTCGTGCCTTTCTTCATACTCTTTCTCTGCAAGTCACATGGCCACCCTTCCAGGCTTGGATCCAATATTTCTTCCTTGAGACACAATGTGGCATTTTGCCAGTTTTGGAGTTTCTTTTAAATGATTGTTCCTGTAAGATAAATGATAGGAGGTAGTCGGTTCCCACAGCACTTTTAATCTTTCTTCACTGTAACACTAAAAATTGAAAGCAGGAAATCTCACTTTTTATTTGATATTTGCTGTGTGCCAGACACCACCCTCAGCTCTCTCCATGGATTGCCTTTTAAAATTTTCACCACAGCTTTTGAAATACGTGCTGTTTTGCTCCCATTTAACAGATGAGGAAACAGACTCAGAGATGGTCCCGAAATTCAGATTCAGATTGTTGGATTCTAGAGTCTTAATCTAGGGCTTGTGTTCCTTCCTGAGATTAGGTCCTACTCTCCCATGCCTGGGGTCTCTTCCTTCCAGAGAGGTCTGAGAATCCGCCCTGAATGGGGATAACCTAGGCCCTGCTCTGAGGCCTGAGTGTATCAGGCCATAGGTAAGGTTCACCCAGCATCACAGTGTGGAGACCACTCCAGAGGCCTCCCTGCGGCTGCTCAGAGAGGCAGTCCCCATCCTTGAAGGTCTAGGGCGCACAGTTAAGTATATGTTAAGTCTTCCTCATTTTGGGTCTCAACATAAACCTTGCTTCCTCATGGAAGCACTCCATGATTGCCCAGAATATGATAGATCCTTGGATATATGTTCTCACAGTACCCAGCTCTTCTTTTTTTACTGACTCTTTTATCATTGGTTTCTCCCACTAGACAGTAAGGATCATGAGTGCAGGAACTTTGTTCATTGTTATATTTCTAGCACTTTTCTCAGTGTCTGGCTGTTACTAGGTACAGTGAACATTTGAGTGAATGAACGAAACTCTACTTGATCTCTTCACCTGGATATCAGCCTCACAAATCCACAGGGAAGCAGAAAAGCATGTGAGGCTCTGTCCCTATCCCATTCCCTCCGCAAGGGACTTAGTGTTGAAGACACTGGTACGTGTTGAAAGGAGACAATGGGAGATTAATGATCGCAAGGCTGGTAATATCTGACCTGTGAGCAGAACTTGAGACAGAAAGCACCTTCCTCTGCCTCAGCCAAGGAAACCTACCCTCCTCCCCCCCACCAACCCCATGTGCCCTCTTGGGCACAGCCTGTGGCTGACAACAGAGCAGAAGGACAGTGGGTAGGTAGGTCCCCTGTCTGGGGACAGGCAGACAGGCCTGTGGCCTGGGCAGTGAGTCAGACAGACTCCCCACCCTGACCCCACCCCCAGAGAGTGAGGGAAACTAGCTGCTCAGTCACACGCAGACAGCTCCATGGAGGAGGGACGGAGTGGGAATCCAAATCACTGCTAAAGGCTTTCCCCCATTCTTCCTCCTGCTGCTCCTGTGGGTGTGGCTTGAGAATTTCAGTTTTCTCCTGTTTCAGGGACGGCAGTGGCCCAGGTGAGGCCTGCAGTGGTTGGAATTTTTATATTTGCCCTGCACATCCCACAAATATCTCAAGGCTCTGTTGATGGGTGGGAGAGTTGGTCTGCCCTAGGACCCCTGGTAATCAGGTCTCACGTGCATACCTGGGTCTAAGGTGAGCAGCTTATTTTGGCTTGCCTAGGCCTGTCTTGTTTTTAAAACTAAAAATCCGCCGGGTGCAGTGGCTCATGCCTGTAATCCCAGCACTTTGGGAAACCAAGGTGGGCGGATCACCTGAAGTCGGGAGTTCGAGACTAGCCTGCCCAACGTGGAGAAACCCTGTCTCTACTAAACATACAAAATTAGCGGAGCTTGGTGGCGCATGCCTGTAATCCCAGCTACTCAGGAGACTGAGACAGGAGAATCGCTTGAACCTGGGAGGTGGAGGTTGCGGTGAGCCGAGATTGTGCCATTGAACTCCAGCCTGTGTGACAAGAGTGAAATTTCCTTTCAAAAAACAAACAAACAAACAAACAAAACAAAACAACAACAAAAAACCAAAACCAAAACCAACCAACCAACCGAACAAAAAAAACCCATAAAATTCCAACTTCCCAGAAACTCCCTAGCCCTAGGCAAACGAGGCTGGTTGATCCCCCTCCCTGAATCCCTTACACTTCAGTGATTGGCTTTAGTACCAGTTGCTGTGTCACTAGTTGGTGGCTGGCCACTTCTTCATCATATAAGCCCATGGCCACGGGCTTCTTTTGAGGCTCATGGTTGGGCTTAGGGATAAGCAGCAGTGTTCTTGACCTGTGAACCTGGCCAGACCACCAGGGGCCGGTGTTAGCTGTTTTACACCCAGCGTAAAGACCACAAGAGGTTTTGCTGAAGTTCTTGCAGATGGTGGGGTTGGGGGTGGACCCAGGGCATCTAACCTACCAGGTTGTGATGATGGCCACATAGAGTAGGCCTGAGTTTTGGGACATATGTCCATACAGAGCAGAATATGCTACAGCAAGGGATAGAATATATATATAAAATGCAAGACACATATGTAATTTTAAATTTTCTAGTAGTTGTATTTAAAAAAGAAGCAGGTGAAATTAATTTTAATATTAGATTTTATCTAACCCAGTTATCCCACATATGATCACTTCAATATCCAATCAATAGAAAAAATTTTTAATGAGATCTTTTGAAATTTGTCTTTCTTCATTCTAAGTTTAACATCTGGTATGTATTTCACGGTGTCAGCACATCTCAATTTGGACCAGTCACATTTCAAGCGCTGCTTGGCCACATATGGCTCTGGATTGGATAGAGCAGAGCTAGGTACTTTTGCAGCAGGGAAAAGGGATCTTTATCTAGATGGGGCTTCCAAGATCTAAGCAGGTCCATTCTGAGGAGATATTTGGAGTCTACGCAGATGAAGGTAGATCTGCAGATTTCAAAGTCGTCAGTTGTGCTGGTATGATATTGAAGCTGTCTGGGGATACTGTTTGGGGGCTGTAGGTCATAAGGGGAAAAAGGTGGTTTTGTCATTGTTCACCTTTGTGGTGCAGCCAGATCAATATGAGGAATGCCCACAAGTGTTGCTGAGGAGGGCTCTTTCTTACTCTAGGACAAAAGGTATTGTTAGCCTACAGTCTTTGCAAGCCTTAATCTTAATGGGGCTTCAAGCCTCCAATAGGCCCTAAAGAGGCTCTTGCTAGGAAACCTTGATCGTCTTTCCCACCACCCCTTTCTCCCTGGAAGAGTGGTTTGTGGACTGCATTCTGGGTTTGGTTCCATCTTAGAAGGTAAGGTAAGCTCCATTGATTCTTAAGAATTGTTTTTTCAAATATAAATACCTTTCTTAGAGCTGTACTTCATTAGTTTTTGAAAATTGCATTTCCTTCTTTCAGAAAAATGGATGCTCACAAATATACATACACTTTAAACTACAATTCTAGGAGGGACCTGAGGTTCCCCGAGGCATTCTTTGCACCCTATATTAAACATTTCCGTTTTAAAAAAATACAGAGCTCTAGCTGGACACAGTGGGTGATGCCTGTAATCCCAGCACTTTGGAGGGTCGAAGTGGGAGGATCACTTGAAGCCAGGAGTTCTAGGCCAGTCTGGGCAACAGAGTGAGACCTCATATCTACAAAAAATAAGCCAACTAGCTGAACGCAGTGGTACACACCTGTAATCCCAGCTGCCGGGGAGGCTGAGGTGGGAGGATCCCTGGAGCCCAGGAGTTTGAGGATGCAGTGAGCTGTGATTGTGTGACTGCACTCCTGCCTGGGCAACAGAGAGAGACTCTGTCTCTAAAAGCAGAAAAAAATAAGTAAATACAGAGTTCTGAGTTGAGTGTCCAGAATGTGTAGAGCAAAAAAGATGGGAAAGACAAGTCTAGATGTTGGTGAGCATGTGGAGCCGCCAGAACATCATGGGTGGACTGCGAATGGTTCATCCACTTTAAAAAACGACGTGACAGTTTCTTAAAGAGTTAAATGTGCATCTAGCCTATGACCTAGTCATTCTATTTCTTGATACTTATCTGAGAGAAATAAAAACATATATCCACAAAAATGTATTTACAAAAATATTCATAGCAGCTTCAATCACAATAACCTAAAACTGGAAACAACTCAAAATATTCATTAACAGGAGAATGGGTAAAAATTTATGGTCTATTTATACACTGAGATACAACTCAGCAGTTAAAATAAACAGATTATTGATCTGTTCGCAACATGAATGAATCTCAAAAATATCCTGCTGAGCACAACAAGCCAGACACAAGTGTTTATCTGCGTGACTCCACAAGTGTGAAGTTCTAGAACAGGCAAAGCTAACTCGTGGTGAGAAATCAGGGCAGTGGTTGCTTCCAGGGAGGAGAAATTGCCCGAAAAGGGCACAAGAGAACTTTTCTGGGTGACAGGGAAGTTCTATGGGTTTCAGTCAAACTGGCAAACTAGTCTCCTTAAAATCTGTGCACGTCACAATATGTAAATTGTAATAAAATAGGAAAGAAGCCAGCTAAGGAACTGAATTTTTATCTATGCACGTAAAGACCTGGTACTCATCTAGCCGTTCTTGGTGATGGTAGGTAGGTTCCCTGACGGTGGGCCAGCCCCGTTCCTTCAAGTAAAGGTGATGTGTGTCTACTCAAGTGCAAGATTAGGTAAAGACTGGAAGATCCTTGAGGATGGGGACAGGGCTCTACTCATCATGGTGTCCCTAGTGCCCAGTGGGAATGGGCCCTTTACAGGTGCAAAGGAACTGTTTGTTTTATAAATTAATAAACAAATGACTGAATTACTCATGGATGGGCTGAACAATGGTCCTGGCACTGGGAGAGAGAGTGGGTCATTGAGTTTTCACACTAGAGAGCACTAAGCAGTCAAGTTTCTCCCTTCCTTCCTTCCTTCCTTCCTTCCTTCCTTCCTTCCTTCCTTCCTTTCTTCCTTCCTCCCTCCCTCCCTCCCTTCCATCTTTCCTTCCTTCCTCCCTCCCTCCATTATTTCTTTCTCTTTTCCTTCTTTTCTTCCTGTTTCCTTCCCTTTATCCTTCCCCTCCATTTCTCCTTTCCCTCCCTCCCTGCCTCCCTCCCTTCCTTCCTTCTTCCCTCCCTCCATTATTTCTTTCTTTCTTCCTTCTTCTCTCCCTCCTTCCTTCCCTTTCTCCTTCCCTCCCTCCCTCCCTTCCTTCCCTTCCCTTCTCTTTTCTTTTCTTTTCTTTTCTCCTTTCCTTTCCCTTCCCTTCCCTTCCCTTCCCTTCCCTTCCCTTCCCTTCCCTTTCTCCTTCTCCTTTCCCCCTTCTCCTGGAAGAGTATCTATTGATTTAGGGTCTTTTTGTTCACTGAGTCTTTACGGCAGTGTCTATGGACCTATGAACTTTTCTGAAATCTATGAAAATAGCTGGGATATAAAAAAGTAAAGAAAATTGCAAAGTATAAAAATTAATTTTAATTAAATGTACATAAAACTCAATATTTTGTCAACAAATTCAATTCAACTCTTTAGTTACATAGGAGTTTCATTCAGTATAAGATATGAACAGATTTTAGCATGGTTTAATGATGATATGGCAAAGTAACCTCCAAAGCAAGAGGAATTAGGGACACTAAGGGCCTTAAAATTAACTGTGCAATGGATTTACACTTGATGTGAGAAACTCGCTTGCAGTAACAATAAGAAAGTGGGAGAGGGCAGAGGAAGAAAGGAAGAGTAGAAGACTCTATAGTTACAAGGACCTCATTTATCTTTTATGAAAAAAAATCATTGTAATGGCATGCAGTTAAGGATATATACGTTTGTGGTAGGCAGAAAAATGGCCCCTTAAAAATGCCCATGCCTTAATCCTGTGAACCTGTTACTTGACTTTGCAAAAGTACTTTGCAGAGTGATTTAAGATTATGGACCCTGAGATGGGGAGATTATCCTGGATTATCCAGGTGGGCCTAATTTAATCACATAAATCCTTGAAATTGGAGAACCCTTCCAACTGTGGTCAGAGGTATATGTGAATAGGGAAGAAGGGTCAGAGATGCAACCTTGCTGGCTTTGAAGATGGAGGAAGTGGTCAGGAGGCAAGGAATGTGGTGGCCTCTCAAAGCTGGAATAGGCAAGAAAATGGATCTCCCCTAGAGCCCCTAAAATAGAAGGCAGCCCTGCTGACACCTTGAGGAGCCCCTTGAGACCTGTGTTGGACTTCTAACCCAGAGAACTATAAGTAATAAATATGCACTGTTTTTTGGCAAAAGTATAAATATAAATTTTAATTTTAAACCTGATAAAGCTTTGAAATTAGATGATTTTTAAAAATTAAATTAAATTAAATTTTAAGTTCCGGGGTACATGTGCAAGAATGTGCAGTTTTGTTATGTAGGAAAACATGTGCCATGGTGGTTTGCTGCACCTGTCAACCCATCACCTAAGTGTTAAGCCCCACATGCATTAGTTATTTTTCCCGATGCTATCCCTTCCCATGCTCCCTCTTGCCCCTGACAGGCCCCAGTGTGTGTTGCTCCCCTCCCTGTGTCTATGTGTTCTCACTGTTCAGCTCCCACTTACAAGTGAGAACATGCAGTGTTTCATTTTATGTTCCTGCATTAGTTTGCAGAGGATAATGACTTCCAGCTCCATCCATGTCCCTGCAAAGGACATGATCTCATTCCTGTGTAGTATTCCATAGTGTACATGTTCCACATGTTTCTTTATCCAGTATATCATTGTTGGGCATTGGGGTTGATGCCATGTCTTTACTATTGTGAAAAGTGCTGCAATAAATATACATGTGCATGTATCTTTATAATAGAACTATTTATATTCCTTTGGGTATATACCCAGTAATGGGATTGCTGGGTCAAATGGCATTTCTGGTTTTAGGTCTTTGGAAAAATCACCACACTGTCTTCCACAGTGGTTGAACTAACTTACATTCCCATCAACAGTGTAAAAGCGTTCCTATCTTTCTGCAGCCTCACCAGCATCTGTTATTTTTGACATTTTAATAATCGCCATTCTTACTGGCGTGAGATGGTATCTCATTGTGGTTTTGATTTGCATTTCTCTGATGATGAGTGATGTTGAGCCTTTTTTTCATATGTTTGTTGGCTGCATGAATGTCTCCCTTTGAGAAGTGTATGTTCCTGTGCCGTGCCCACTTTTTAATGGGGTTGCTTAATTATTTTTTCTTGTAAATTTGTTTAAGTTCCTTGTAGACTCTGGATATTAGACCTTTATCAGATGGATAGGTTGCAAAAATTTTCTCCCATTCTATAGGTTTTCTGTTCACTCTGATGATAGGTTTTTTTCCTGTTTTTTTTTTTTTTTTTGTTGTTGTTGTTTGTTTGTTTTTTACAGTGCTGGAGTTTTTTAAATTTAATTAGATCCCATTTGTCAAGTTTTGCTTTTGTTGCAATTGCTTTTACCATTTTCATCATGAAATCTTTGTCCATGCCTATGTCCTGAATAGTATTGCCTAGATTTTCTTCTAGGGTTTTTATAGTTTGGGTTTTATGTTTAAGTCTTTAATCCATCTTGAGTTAATTTTTATGCAAGGTGTAAGGCAGGGGTCCAGTTTCAGCTTTCTGCATATGGCTAGCCAGTTCTCCCAGCACCATTTGTTAAATAGGGAATCCTTTCCCCATTGCTTGTTTTTGTCAGGTTTGTCAAAGATCAGATGGTTGAAGATGTACAATCTTATTTCTGAATTCTCTATTCAGTTCCATTGGTACGTGTCTGTTTTTGTACCAGTACCATGCTGTTTTGGTTACTGTAGGCTTGTAGTACAGTTTGAAGTTAGGTAGTGTGATGTCTCCAGCTTTGTTCTTTTTGCATAGGATTTTCTTGGCTATACAGGCTCCTTTTTGGTTCCATATGAATTTTAAAATAGTTTTTTTTTCTAATTCTGTGAAGGATGTCAATGGTAGTTTAGTGGAAATAGCATTCAATCTGTAAATTGGTTTGGACAGTATGGCCATATTTCACATTATTGATTCTTCCTATCAATAAGCATGGCATGTTTTTCTATTTGTTTCTGGCCTCTCTGATTTCCTTGAGCAGTGTTTCGTAGTTTTCCTTGAAGAGGTCCCTCATGTCCTTTGTTAGCCATATTTGTAGGTATATTATTCTGTTTGGAGCAATTAGAATGGGAATTCATTCATAATTTGGCTCTCTGCTTTTCTGTTTTGGCATATAGGAATGCTTGTGACTTTTGCACATTGATTTTGTACTCTGAGACTTTGCTGAAGCTGCTTATCAGCTTAAGAAGCTTTTGGGCTGAGATGATGGGGTTTTCTAGATATAGGATCATGTCATCTGCAAACAATGACAATTTGACTTCCTCTCTTCCTATTTGAGTAACTTTATTTCTTTCTCTTGCCTGATTGCCCTGGCCAGAACTTCCATTACTATGTTGAATAGGAGTAGTGGGAGAGGGCATCCTTGTCTTGTGCCAGTTTTCAAGGAGAATGTTTCCAGCTTTTGCCCATTCAGTATTGTATTGATTGTGAGTTTGTTATACCTTATTATTTTGAGGTATGTTCCTTCAATATCTAGTTTATCGAGAATTTTTAACATGAAGGGATGTTTAATTTTCTCTAAGGCTTTTTCTGCATCTATTGAGATAATCGTGTGATTTTTGTCTTTAGTTCTGCTTATGTGATGAATTATGTGATTTTGTCTTTAGTTCTGTTTATTGATTTGTGTTTGTTGAATCAGCCTTGCATCCCAAGGATGAAACTGAGCTGATTGTGGTAGATAAGCTTTTTGATGTGCTTCTGAATTAGGTTTGCCAGTATTTTATTGAGGATTTTTGCACTGATATTCATCAGGGATACTGGACTGAAGTTTTCTTTTTCTGTTATATCTCTGCCAGGTTAGCTGGCCTCATAAAATGGGTTAGGGAGAAGTCCCTCCTTTTCAGTTGTTTGGAAAAGTTTCAGAAGAAATGGTACCAGCTCCTCTTTGTACCTCTGGAAGAATTCAGCTGTAAATCCGTCTGGTTCTTGGCTTGTTTTGTTTGGTAGGCTATTTATTACTGCCTCAATTTCAGAACTTGTTTTTGGTCATTCGAGGATTCAGCTTCTTCCTAGTTCAGTCTTGGGAGGGTGTATGTGTCCAGGAATTTATCCATATCTTCTAGATTTGCATAGAGGTATTTATAGTATTCTCTAATGTTTGCATTTCTGTGGGGTCAGTGGTGGTATCCCCTTTATTTTTTTTTATTATTTTTCATTGTGTCTATTTGATTCTTCTATCTTTTCTTCTTTTAGTCTAGCTAACGGTTTTATTCATTGATTTTTTTGAAGGTTTTTTTGTGAGTCTCTATCTCCTTCAGTTCCAGTCTAATCTTGGTTATTACTTGTCTTCTGCTAGCTTTGGGGTTTGTTTGCTCCAGTTCTTTTAGTTGTGATGTTAGGATGTCGATTTGAGATCTTTCTAGCTTTTTGATGTGGGCACTTAGTGCTATAAATTTCCCTCTTAATACTGTTTTAGCTGCATCCCAGAGATTCTGGTATGTTGTTTGTTCTCATTTGGTTTCAAAAAACTTCTTGATTTCTTCCTTAATTTCATTATTTACCCAGGAGTCATTCAGAGGCAGGTTGTTCAATTTCCATGTAATTGTGTGGTTTTGAGTGAGTTTCTTAATCTTGAGTTCTAATTTGATTGTGCTGTGGTCTGAGAGACTGTTTGTTACATTTCAGTTCTTTTGTAATTGCTGAGGTGTATTTTACTTCTAATTATATGATCAATTTAGTGCCATGTGGCACTGAGAAGAATGTATATTCTATTGTTTATGGGTGAAAAGTTCTGTAGATATATATCAGGTCCACTTGATCCAGAACTGAGTTCAAGTCCTGAACATCTTTGTTCATTTTCTGTCTCAATAATCTATCTAATATTGGTAGTGGGGTGTTAAAGTCTCCTACTAGTATTGTGTGGGAGTCTAAGTCTCTTTGTAGGTCTCTAAGAACTTGTTTTATGAAACTGGGTGCCCCTGTATTGGGTGCATATATATTTAGGATAGTTAGTTATGCTTGTTGAATTGAATCCTTTACCATTATGTAATGCCTTTCTTTGTCTTTTTTGGTCTTTGTTGCTTTAAAGTCTGTTTTGTTAGAAAATAGGATGGCAACCCCTGCTTTTTTCTGCTTTCCATTTGGTTGGCAAATTTTCCTCCATCCCATTATTCTGAGCCTATCTGTGTCTTTGCACATGAGAAGGGTCTCTTAAATACAGCATACTGGCAGGTCTTGTCATTTTATCCAGTTTGCCATTCTATGTCTTTCAACTGGGGGCATTTAGCCCATTTACGTTTAAGGTTAATATTGTTATGTGTGAATTTGACCATGTCATCATGATGCTGGCTGGTTATTTTGCAGACTTGTTAATGTAGTTGCTTCATAGTATCATTAGTCTGTGTACTTCAACATGTTTTCATAGTGGCTGGTAGTTTTTCCTTTCCATATTTAGTGTTTCCTTCAGAAGGTCTTGCAAAGCAGGCCTGGTGGTGACAAATTCTGTCAGTATTTGCTTGTCTGAAAAGGATTTTATTTCTCCCTCACTTATGAAGCTTAGTTTGGCAGAATGTGAAATTCTGGGTTGGAAATTATTTTAAGAATGTTGAATATTGGCCCCCAATCTCTTCTGGCTTATAGGGTTTCCACTGAGAGGTCTGCTGTTAGTCTGATGGGCTTCCCTTTGTAGGTGACCAGACCGTTTTCTCTGGCTGCCTTTAACATTGTTCCCTTCATTTTGACCTTGGAGAATCTCATTATGTGTCTTGAGGTTGATCTTCTCATGGAGCATCTTACTGGAGTTCTCTGGATTTCCTGATTTTGAATGTTGGCCTGTCTTGTTAGGGTGGGGAAGTTCTCCTGGATGATATCATGAAGTGTGTTTTCTGACTCGGTTCTGTTCTCCCAGTCTGTTTCAGGTACCCCAATCAATTGTAGCTTCAATCTTCTTACACAATCCCACAGTTCTTGGAGGTTTTGTTTATTCCTTTTCATTCTTTTTTCTCTAACCTTATGTGCCTGTCTTATTTCAGCAAGATAGTCTTCAGGCTCTGAGATCCTTTCCTCCACTTGCTCTATTTGGCTATTGATACTTGTGATTGCATTGTGAAGTTCTCATGTTGTGTTTTCCAGCTCCATCAAGTCATTTATGTTCCTCTCTAAACTGGTTATTTTGGTTAGCAGCTCCTGTAATATTTTCTTGTGGTTCTTAGCTTCTTTGCCTTGGGTTAAAACATACTCCTTTAGCTCAACAAAGTTCACTATTACCCACCTTTTGAAACCTGCTTCTGTCAATTCATCCATCTCAGCCTCAGCCCAGTTCTGTGCCCATGCTGGACAGGTGTTGCAATCATTTGAAGAAAAAAAAGTGCTCTGGCTTTTTGAGTTTTCAGCCTTTTTGCACTGATTCTTTCTCTTCTTTGTGGGTTTATCTACCTTCAGTCTTTGGGACAGCTTATGTTTGGATGGGGTTTTTGTGGGGTCTTTTTTGTTGATGTTGTTCTTGTTGTTGCTTTGTTTGTTTGTTTTTCTTTTAACAAATAGCCCCCTCTTCTGTAGGGCTGCTGCAGTTTACAGGGGAACCATTCCAGATCCAATTCTCCTTGGTCCCTCTTGCACCTGGAGGTATCCCCAGTGGAGGCTGCAGAACAGCAAAGATGGCTGCCTGCTCCTTCCTCTGGGAGCTCCATTCCAGAGGGGCACTGAGCTGATGCAGGCCAGAAAGCTCCTGTACGAGGTGTCCAGCAATCCCTGTTGGGAAGTCTCACCCAGTCAGGAGGCATGGAATCAGAGACCTGCTCAAATAAGCCGTCTGTCTGTCCCTTGGCTGAGCAGGTTTGGCTGCACTGGGAAGAATCCCCCTCATCTGGACTGCCAGCAGTCAGGAAAGGCTAACTTTTCCTTGCTCTATGTGGGTCATGTCAACCTCCTAATCAGTCCCAGTGAGAGAACCTGGATACCTCAGTTGATGGAGCGGGATTCACTCACCATTTTCATTCTTCTCAGTGAAAGCCACAGACTGGAGCTGCTTCTGTCGGACCATCTTGGTTCCTCCAATCAATATGCATTGTTTAAGCTCCTAAATTCATAGTAGTTTGTCATGCCAACAGTAGCCAATTAACATAACATGCATGGGTCCACATAACAGTTGGTGTTTATTAAATGCAAATAAATGTTGTGCACTGTGCTGTATACTTTGTGTGTGTGGCCTTGCTTAGTTTTCATAACAACTTTATGTAATAGCATTATCTTCATCCCCATTTTAAAGATTGAGGCTTAGAGAGGTTGAGGAAATTGCCCAAGGTCACAGAACTTGTGAGTGACAGAAGTGGGATTTGAACCCAGATCTGTCAGTCTGTTCAGTTCTATGTAGAGTCACTTACATCTAGAGTAAAAGCTCTTTTTAATTCTTTTTGTTTCTGATCCAGGCATGATTAGGATACAGTCTACTTTTGCAGAACCCATGAAAAAAAGATGTCTACAAGACACCGGAATGTGACAGCTCTTTAGGGCAACATACTTTAGTACTTGAAGAAGCTTCTTTTTTTATTTTCTCATAAATTGTCTACAGGACATATGCTTTAGAACTTGAAGATGCATCTCTTTTCACATAACCAATTACAGAACTAATTACAAACTGTTTTTATCTGTTCATTAAGGTAGATATAATTAAAACAACATTTTGTTAAACTAGTTTGAGTGTGTGCTTTAAAGTAATAATTAGTACTTTTATTTCTTTGAGATTCTTTCTAATTTGTCTTGGCTGTATCTCAGGCTATCTCATGTTCTCTCTTGCTCTCTGCTCTACATCAGAAAGACTTTGGCCCTTGTGTCCTGTGTTCCTGCCACTTTACCTAGCTAATTTCTACTCACCCTTCAGTTGTTCTCTTAAATATTGCTTCTTCTGGGAGTCCTCCCTTCCCAGGCTGGGTGAGTCCTCTGGTGTTCATTCCCACAATGCTCCATCTGTTATTTGTGTCTTATTATACTCAACAGTATATAAATGTATTGGCTATATTTCCCACTACATCATAAGCTTCATGAAGTCAGGCTTAATGTTTGTGCCATTTTCTCTTGTGTCCCAAGTGTTCAAAATAGTCCTCGGCGTGTAATAAAGTTAAATAACTATCGGTGGATTGATTAATGATTTGGACTGGTCTTTTCCCCTTACTGACCACTGTTGGATTTTAGACCTACATTAACTGGGTTACACATTTTGTTCTATCATCTACCCTCTACTTCTTCCTCCTCCCAGTTTTTTGAATGTGCACAAACACACAGGTACACCTTGACATGTGCACACACGTGCGCGAGCACACACACACACACACACACACACACACGAGGAGCAATGTCTTTTCAAATGTCCTCTTTGCCTTTAAGCTAGAGGCCCTTAGCCCTTGTTAGTGAGCTTTTAAGTTGGGATATAGAAGGAGAGAGAGATTTCTATGCCACTTTTGGGGAGAGGTGCATTGCCTCCTGGGAGTATCTACCTTCTGAGGTGCTGGGGAATTATTTGTGCATATCTTCTGCAGATGTCCACCTCTGTCTCTGAGCAGCACCCTGCAGGAGGCCTTCTTTGCCCTGAAGCTCACGGCCTTGTACCCCATTCCTGTTTCTTTGCGGATTGATGCTTGGGCTATGGAGGCAGAAGCTGAGGCCATATCTCCTTCTCTCCCTTTCTCCTTAGTGCCCTACATAGTCTCCAGTAGGAGGTTCCCTCCTTCCAGGCACAGCACTGCTGTCCAGACAACACATGGCCATGAGCATGAGGCCAGGGTGCAGTCCTAAAGGGGGCTTGACCCCTGGACCTCAGCCCTCTGGTGCAATGCCAGGGTGGTCATTGCGCAACAGGAAGGGGAATTCATATCATAGAGTGTAAGACCTTTGGCCATAGAATCTCAGCTCTTGGATGCAGATGTAGCTGGCCATGGTGTTCTCTTGTGTCCCTGTTCCCAGTCTGGTTCAGCTCTTCTCTTTTCCCCCATTCATGCCCTGCCTTTGCCCTGAACCCTGCCCCTTCCCAGTGTCCACAGTCTGCTCCACCTACTGTCCAGACCAATGAGACACCAGCGGAGTCTGATGGAGGGGATGGGGATGGAAATGCAAAAGCCTTCATACCTAAAGGTGGAATTGCAGCAACCCCACAGTGCTTCAGGCAGCAGCTGCCTGGACTCCACATGGAGCTGGGTGAGCACCCTTATTTGTTTCTTTGTCCCCTCAGGGCACTGGAGTGTCTGGAGGGTGCCCAAGTCCTTATGCCAGCTGACCTTTCTGCCTGCCTCCTTGCTGTTAGCTTGCCTCTTTTCTGTTCTCCAGTATTTTATCCATATCATTTTTTCCTCAGTAGCCCTGCTCCTTTATTTGTCCCCCAATGGACACAGAGTGGGTTAAGACCTTTGGAGTCCACAGACCTAGGTACAGACCTAGGTTCAATGCCTGATTGTTTGATCTTGAACATGGGACTTCCCTCTTTGAACCTGTTTCCTCATCTGTAAAATGGCCTTAATAATTCCTTTCTCCCAGGGTTGTAATGAGAATGAATTAAGGCAATGTACCAATTTAACAAACATTTTCTGAGCACCCACCATGTGACAGGCATGGAGTGGGGTGCTGGGATTACCGTGGTGATTAAGACAGAATCTGGTTGGAAAGAACCTAAAGTCTAAAGTGGCAAGAGAAAACTCTCACAAATATACAAAGAGATACCCCAATAAATAAAGAGTTATAATTCCCATTGCACATTAGGGCTTGCTAAGAAGAAAACAGAAGGGAAGCAGTGAATGAAGGTACCAGGGTGAGGTTATCCTTAGTGGGTGAGGACAGGGAAGGGATATTTTAGGAGATGGCATCAACTAGAACCCTGGAGAATGAGAAGGTTTTCAGGACTGGGGACTAGTGGGACACATAGAAGGCCCTCCTGAGCACTAAGGTCCTGAAAGCAAACAACAGTCAGGTGAGTTTATGGATCCCAGTGGGAGTCTTTGTGGCTTGGTATATGTGAGTGAGAGTTAGGTTAGGAAAAAGTGAGGCTGAAGAGGCCAACAGGAGTCAAAATATTCTGGGTCCTATGGGCCAGTAGTTCTCAGGAGCATCAGCATCCCCTGAGAACTTGTTAGAAATACACATGCCTGAGCCCCGCCCATGATCTGCTGAATAGGATACTCAGGAGGTGAAGCCCAGCAATCTGTATTTTAATAAACCCCACAGGTCATTCTGATGCATGCTAAGTTTGAGCATCTCTGCTAGACTATGGTATGGAGTTTGGATTTTTAACCCCTGTGTGGCAGAACACTGTTAGAAGGTTTTAAATGAAGAAGTGAACTGTGATCTGATTCATTTATCTTAAAAGATCCTTCTGGCTGGAGGATGGATGGATGGTGGGAACCTGGAGTGGGTGTTTAAATTCTTAGCTGAGGTAGGCCTACAGTATCGCTTAATGGTTGGAATTAGCACCATCTTTGTCTTGTCTTTCCACACTCATGCCTTGCTGTCTCCACTTCTACTTTGAATGAATTTTGAATAGCCACACACTACCCACCTGAGGTCACCTCCCAGGGCTACTACTTGCAGGGGTTATACACCATAGGGCTATGAAGCTGGATCATGATGTTGCAGACTTGTGTTTAAGCAGCTTCCTTGTGGGAAGACTAGGAGATGAAACTCACCAGGCAATGGCTTGTGTCTAGAAGGCTGACATTATTTGCAAGGAGAAGGCAAGAGTTGCACTCTCCAAGGTTCTCATGAGGCCAAGAGGGAGTTTAGGCAGTCAAGCTTGCACTCTCCTGGCCTCATACTGCTTCTGTGGACAGTGTCCCATGGACATGGGTGGCCCAGGAGGACTTTTAATCTACATCCTTCCCAATGCCAGGCCCATGCCTGAAGCCCCAAGTTTTGGGGCTTGCTGTGGAGTGTCCACTCCTGTCCAGCTCCTGAAATTGTGGTCAAGAAGCTACAACCCCCACAACCTCACGACACCCACCACCATAGGACAAATCTCAGCAGAGATTTAGGTACAAATTACTAAGACACCAACAAAGTCAGGAAAAACAGTTGAAATATTCAGGTAATTAAAGCCAAATACCTGAATGACTTTGGAAAAGTTTAGGCAAAATAGTTGAAATATGTAGAGAATTCGCGCAAAGCTGTTTGGTAGTCAGTGTGGCCAGAGGAACAACTAGGGGTTTGGATCTGCAGCCAGAGCTGTGGATACCAACTTTGCTGTGTGGCCTGAGGTAGGTAACCTATTCTTTCAGAATCATCATTCCTTCTTCTGTAAAGTACAGACAATAGCACCCACTTTGCAGGAATTTGGTAAAGACAGATTGAAATACTAAAATATGCAAAGTGACTGACAGAGAGGAGGCATGCAGTGAGTACTTTCCCTTTTGTTACTACTATTCTGCTACTGCTGTGCTTCCTTGCTGACTGTTACAGTTCCTATTGCTGTGTAACAAACTACCCCAAACTTAATGATATAGAAAACAACCATTTTAATATGCCCACAGCTTCTGTAGGTTGGGATTTCAGAGAGGGTACAGTAAGGATTGCTTGACTCTGCATTAAAGCTTGACTGAGGCCTCAGTTGGGAAGACTAAAAAATGTGGAGGTGACTCAAAAGGTAGGAGATTGGAGAATCTGATTTCATGCATCTGGCGCCTTGGCAGGAATGGCTGGAAGCTGGACTCAGCTGGGACTGCATGTTTCTATTCCGGTGTGACTCCTTATGTGGCAGCACAGTGTCCCAGAGAATAAGATGTAAACTTTGTGGTCTTTTATGACAAACCTTGGAAGACAAACATAGCATCATGTCTGCCACATCCTACTGAAGCAGTCAAAAGACCACTCAGATTCAAGGAGGGCAGACAGAGATCCTACCTCTCAATGAGAGAAGTGTCAAGAAGTTCATGGCTGTGTTTAAACCCACCACACTAACAAGCCTTCCGGATGCAAGTTGGTGATGACCAAACCTGATCCCAGTTCCTTTTCTGAGCAATAGGGAGGTGCCTTCCAGCTGCTATAGACACAAAATTGTCAGCTCCTTGCAAGCTTCAGAGTTCAACTAATCTTAGTCTGTGACCTGAGTCGAGGCATAGAGTCCATTTTCCTGCAGACTGTGGAGGTCTGCCTAGATGGGGAAGGGATGAAAAACATCCACCAGGTTCTCCCTCTCCAAGCACTTAAAAAGCAGTAATAAATAGATGAGAGCCTGGGAGGTGTGATTGATCTGTTTTATGAATCACAGAAGAAGCTGTAACTCATGGGAGATTAAGGCTGAAGTGAGTTGTATGGCTCTTGCATTACATGTGGAGATTAATGACTTATCACATGAGGCCCCAACGTTAACCCAGCTCACCCACAGGGAGTTTAATAGCAGGGCCGTACAGGCTCACTTTTAATACTTGAGCAGATGCTCCTGGCTTGTGTGTGGCCCTGATTCTCAACAAATGAGCACTTTCCTGGTTAGAGTTATGAGGGCCCAGGAGCTAGGGAGTAGCTTGCTCTCTTGAGAAGAAGGAGCTGAGTCTTTCCAAGCATACCCATTTCCTTCTTACCCTGTTATTTTCTCAAAGCAATGAGCAGAATGTCTCACGAAGGCTGAAAGATGATGTCACTTCTCTCAGGCCCTTATTAGGTCCTGTGCTGAAGGTTTTGTAGTTTCTTATGGAAATTTCACAGTAGCTATATGAAGTAAGCTCTACTGAACCCATTTTATGGATGAAAAATGTGGGCCGGAGGCTGCATGGTCCTATGGAAGAAGCATGGACTGGATTCACACGGACCTGGGTCAAAATCCTGGGTGCATGCTTCCTTCCTTAGTATATGTACTGTCTTGCAGCTCCAGTTGTCTCATCTCATGAAATGGATAATGTAGATCCTTGGTAGAGGTGCTCTGAGGATTACATGATCGTGGTGTCTGGCACCTAATAGGTGTTTCTTAGAAGTCACCCCAGGAGACTGCTGAGGGCAAAAAGGGGCAGGAGTGAAAAAAGGCATCATATGCTTCTGAGACAAACTTGCCATGCCTTGGGTGACTGTGGGGTCATACCTGGAAGTTCAGAGAGGTTGGCTAGGATGATTAAATAGATCTAGGCTGGGAAAGGGTGAGGTTAGGCTCTAAGTGTGGCCATGATACAAAATCTCAGCCTAAGAGCGCTAGGTGATGCATGTTGAAGAGTGTGATTTGGAGAATTCAGGAGTTGGACTGGCTACATCAGCTGCAAGCTGAGCCCTAATTCCCCAGATATCTGTTTGGATCAGACCAGCAGCTGTCAAGGTCTCAGATGAGCCTGCATTGGGACTAGAGTTACTTGTGTTGCTGGTGGGCCCAGCACTGAGTGAGGCCGTGGGAAGATCTTGACCTTCCTCAACATAGCCTGTTTGCCCATCTTTACATCACAGCTTCTGCTTCTGGTCCCTTGACCTGCCTGATGGATTAAAGTCCAAGGTCTGGGTGTGCCATCATATATAGTCCTAGCTGCTGGTTTGTGACCAGCTGATTTATTCAGGTGGTACTGTGAACTTTATATTCACCTGCTCCCTCATCCTTGTACTCACAGAGAAGACCTTGGGTTTTATGGTTGTCCATATCCCATCAGAGTCTCCCACATTGCTTAGAAATCTGTCCCCACATTGCTTAGAAATCTGTCTTCCACTGGAACCAGCACACGTTAATGTTCATGAGCTTGACTCAGTGAATTTTGATACTAAAGATAGAGGGATCCCCCTTAAAACTCGCTGAACTAGCTTTAGGACAAATTAAGACACCTCCCCACTCTTGTTCTCAGAGTAGGAGTCATAACATTAACATTTATCACATGGATGCTACACATTAGGCCAAGTTCTTTATATTTTCCACATGAGATAATATTCCTACTGAATGCATCCATGCTTCTCCTCACACCCTGGCTCCCCTTTCTCCTCTTTTTTTGATTTATTTCTGCATAGTACTCAAAAACTTTCTATCTTATAATATCCTTATTCATTTTAATTGTCTTCCTGTCTCTCTATCCCCATGGCAATGCAAAGTCACAAGGACAAATTTCTATCTTAGCCCTAGACAGTATCTGACATGTAGTACATGCTCAATAAACACCAGGACTTGCATCTTAACAGTGGAATTGATTGGATGAATGAATACATATTTATGAGCTTTCAGAGACCTGGGTCTCCCAGATGGCTGTCTTCTGCCCTCAAGCCCCAGCTTTGTCCTCACCTGGCTCAAGGACTCTAATCTCTGGGGACTCACCATGGCTGACTGGCCCCTGACTTGGCCACTTAACTTTGCTCCCTGACTTCAGTCTTGGCCTCTGGCTCAGGCTTTCCGGGAAATCCCAACCCAGCTGTTTCAAAGTCAAGACTGAGAATAGTTCCTAAGTTAGAAGCTCACTGGCTCCTAACTTATCTCTGAAACTTTGTGGGGCTCTCACTGCTCTGTGGGGCATATACATAGATGCCCAGTCATATGGGGTCTGTGGCCAATCCTATGGCCACATAGCACATCCTCAGTTGGGTATTCAGTTAACAAGTACTTACTACACCGAGCTAGAACTTTGGATCCATGCTGCCTGGGTTAAAGTTCCACTTCTGCCACATATTAGCTTGTGTAATCTTTTCGAGCCTCAATTTTGTCATCAGTAAAATGGGCTTAATGATGCTTAATTGGAAGCTTCAGTGAGATAAAGTTTGAAAAGAAAATGTAGCTTGGCATACAGTGAGTGCTCACAAAATATTTGGTATTATTATTAGGTGTCAGGTACTGGGCTTGCTTTGGGGTTATGGAGGTGAATAAGCCACAAGTCCTGGTTCCAAAGGACTCACATGCCAGAGAGAGAGGCTGACAAATTGTTAGGAAATTGTAGTACCATGTTTGGAGCTGTGATGGGGAAATACAGGGCATGATGGCACCACTCAGGAGGGCTGACAAACTCAGCCTAGGTGAAGGGCAGGAAGCCAGAGAAGACTTCCTAGGACAAGTAATACTAGAGTAAGTGAATATGACTTTGGCAGATTGAAAGGTATATGTATTAGTTCTCTGTTGCTGTGTATCAGTTTTCTCTCAAATTTAGAATTTTAAAACCAAAACATGCATTATCTAACAGTTTTGTGGGTCAAAAATCAGGGCATGGATAAATTAAGTTCTTGGGCTCAGGGTCTCCCCTAAGGCTGCATCAGGGTGTTGACTGGTCCTGAGGTTTCATCTGAAGACTAAACTGGGGCAGGATCCCTTTCCAAGTTTATTCATATGGATGTTGGCATAATTCAATTTCTTATGAACTGCTGGAGTGAGGGCCCCAGCTACTCACTGGTTGCTAGCTGAAGGCCTCCCTCAGTTCCTTGCCACGTGGGTCCCTTAACAACATGGGAGCTGGCTTCCATCAGAACAGGCAACCAAGAAAGGATGAACAAGACAAACAAGAGTCTTTGTTACCTAATTTCAGAGGTGACATCCCATCATTTTTCTCTTCCAGTAACTTGGAGGAGTTATTAGGTCCCAAAGAGGGGAATTATGCAATGGCAAGAATATCAGAAGGTAGGATCACTGGAAGCCATCTTAGAATCTGCCCTCCACAGGGATTCTTCTTACAGAAAGAGGAAGCAACATTGTGCAAAGGCATGAAGGAGTGAACCTGTATGGTGTGTTTGGGAAAAGGCAAGTGACTCAGGAGGAACATTTCAGAGGACAGTGCGTTGGGTGGTGATTGTAGGTGGAGGTGATAGCAGATGGCACTGGATAGGAGGTGAGAACTAGTGCATGAATAGCCCTGAAGACACTTGATAGGATTTGTTTTTTAGCCCAAGGACAATGGGGAACTGCTGGGAGGTTTTGAGGAGGGGAGTGCCATGTGGAAGGAGGATCTGCACATATTTTTGTGTTTTCACATGGCCTTCAGTGACTGGGCAGACTGTTCCTTAAAAGAACAAAGACTGAGCAGAAAGTGGTATCTCAGGTGGAGCCAGCCCACATTTTCACCCGTAAGCTCTTAGGGCTTTGTCTTATGGGTTCTATCCTCATGGCTACTTTCTCTCACCCCAATAGTGTCTCCACCAGCCCACAGATGAATATTCACATTGTTCTTATCAACCTCCTCATCAAATACTTCAACCACTGACTGCCAAGCTGGCCTGGGTTGAGCAGAGGAGATTAAAAGGGGGGCAGGGACAAAGGTGAATCAGATGCAGGCAAGGCAGACCCACCACACCCTCTGAGTAAATCAAAGGTATATATATATTTGTGTCTTTGAGACAGAGTCTCACTCTGTTGCCCAGGCTGGAGTGCAGTGGCACAATCTTGGCTCATTGCAACCTCTGCCTCCAGGTTCAAGCAGTTCTCCTGCTTCAGTCTTCTGAGTAGCTGGGACTACAGGTGTGCACCACCACATCCAGCTAAATTTTGTATTTTTAGTATAGATGAGGTTTTGCTATGCTGACCAGGCTGGTCTTGAACTCATGGACTCAAGTGATCCGCCCGACTCAGCCTCCCGAAGTGCTGGGGCTACAGGCATGAGCCACTGCACCCAGCCTAAATCAAGGGTATTAATAACACAGTTAACATTTACAAAGGGCTCACTGGCTTAGCTCATTTGGGTGGCTATAACAAAATAGCCAATAGATTGGGTGGCTCATCAACAACAGAAACTTATTTCTCACAGCTGTAAGGGTTGAGAATTTCAAGATCAAGATGCTAGGAGATTCATTGTCCGGTGAAGGCCTGCTTCCTTACTCACAGATGGTGCCTTCTCACTGTGACCTCATATGGTGGAAGGGGTGATCAAGCTCCCTCAGGCTTCATTTATAAGGGGACTATTCTCATTCATACTCCCTCATGAGTGAATTATTCCCCAAAGGCCTCACCTGCTAGTATCACCATTTAAGCCTTAGGATTTTAACATATGAATTTTGGGGGGACATAAACATTCCGACCATAGCATGCACCATGCACTGGGTACTGTGTTAACTGAGTTATACATACCTCATCTTGTTGAACTCTCCACCAACCTCCTGGTTGGTGGTGTTACTACCCTTTACAGATGCTAAGTGGATATTCTGAGAGACAGGTGACACGTTGGCAACGGCACAGGAATCCAGGGAGACTGGAGCCAGAGCCCAAGCTCTCAGATGCTGTGCTGTCCAGCCACAGTCATGTATCCTGGGGACACGAGTGTTCTGCATTTTGGTCATTTATCTTATTAATTATGACGCACATGTAAACTCATTACATGACATTTTATAATAATGGAAAAAGTCAAGAAAATAAAAACCAACCACACTCCAAAATGCAGAACCAATGGGATTCTGCTTAAAAACTTTTTTAAAAAATCACATTTCTATGACAAAATGATGCCTGACACATTGTCTCTCTGGGACACAGGATTATCCAGGCTCCTGGTTGATTTTAGTTCTTCAGGGAGGCGATGGAATGTAGATCAATGACACAGAATTCCATCTCTGTCACTTGCAAACTATGTGATTCTGGGTAAGTAAAACTCTTTGCAGCATACACTGCCGGTGACCCAGCTTTACTCCCCCAGATCCCTTCACAGTTTATACTCACCAGCCAATGGACCAGCATGTGTGCCTTCTGGCTGCAGGAGCCCCTTAGGCACTGTGCATGAGAGCTGGAGCTGAAAGCAATTGCTGGGTGCAGGGGTCAAACATTCTCCAGCTCCATTGTCCCTAAATTGGGACAGCTCTGAGGTGTGACCCATACTGTTTGCAGAGCTTCCCTGTGGGACCGAGCCAGACTCACCTGCTGTGGGACTTTGCTTGATAGTACAACTTTGCTGACCATTTTCCTTCCGTGGTTCTACTTCCTGGGAAGTGCTTTAAAAAAATCTTTGTCTCAGTGAAACCAAATTTGATGGACATTCTACAAAACTCTCAGCCAATACTCTTCAAAAATGTTAAGGTCAAGAAAGGCAAAGAAAGGCTGAGGAAATATTTTAGCTTAAAGGAAACTAAAGATACCTGATAATTAAATATAATCCCTGGTTCTGGACTGGATCTTGAACCAGGAAAAAATAAATAGTGTATAAAAGACATATTTGGGACAATTGATGAAATCTGAATGTGGACTGCGCAGATTGTGACAGTGTTAAATTTCATGATTCAGTAATTGTACCATGGTGGCATTAAAAGTAATGCAGGAACAGAAACCCAAATATCAAATGTTCTTATAAGTGGGAGCTAAGTGATGAGAGTACATGGACACAAAGAGGGGAACAACAGACAGTGGGGTCTAACAGAGAGAGAGGGTGCGAGGAGAGAGGGGAGCAGAAAAAAAAACTATTGGGTATTAGGCTTAGTACGCGATAGTTAACTAGTAACTAATAGTTAACTATTTCATCACCTGATAGTTATTGGGTGACAAAATAATTTGCACATCAAACATGACAACAGTTTACCTATGACAACAGTTTACCTAGGTAACAAACCTGCACATGTACCCTGAAACTAAAATAAAAGTTAAAAAAAAAAAAAGAGAATGTCCTAACTAGGCATGTTAGCTCATACCTGTTATCCCAGCACTTTGGGAGGCCAAGGTGGGTGGACCATTTGAGCTCAGGAATTTTGAGACCAACCTGGGCAATATTTTTGTAGAAACTTTGTCTCTACAAAAAATATTAAAAAATTAGCTGGGCATGGTGGCTCGTGCCTATAGACCCAGCTACTTGGGAGGCTGAGGTGTGAGGATCACTCACTTTAATCTGGGGGCTGGAGGCTACAGTGAGCCAAGATCGTGCCACTACACTCCAACCTGGGCAACAGAGCCAGACCCTGTCTCAAAACAACAACAACAACAATGACGACAACGACGACGTCCTTATTCCTAGGACATAAACACTGAAATATTTAGGGGCAAAGGTGCATGAGGTCTCTAAATTACTTTCAAATAATTCATTAAAAAACCGTGGGAGGTGGGGAGAAGAAGGAGAATAACAAGGCAAATAGAAGAAAATGTAACAGTTAGCCAATCTGGATAAAGAGTATTTTGGAACTCTTTATGCTGTTATTGCAACTTTTCTTTAGATCTGAAATTACATCAAAGTGGAAGGAACCTTTGCTTCACCATTTGCTTCTGGGGGAGCCAAGCTAAGACACTCCCTGAGCCTCAGTTTCCTCAACTGTTAAATAGAGATCATGGTCTTTATCTCACCAAACTGATGCAAGAATGAGAATAGCTAATATTTGAGACAAGCCTGGCACAGAGCTGGCTCTCCCCTTCTCATTTGTTAGCCACACATTCTGGAACTCAGGGCTTGGGATGACTGCGAAGAGCACCTCACACAAATGTCAGAGGCCTTAGAGAAACGCACTGTGCTTCCTAGTTACCTTTCTTTGAGTCTACACTCTCTCACTGTGCTTGGCTTTTCTCTTTGCACAACCCTTCCCTGTCTGCAGCTGTGGTCAGTGATTTTTGTAGATTAAAAGAAACTCAGGGGGGAGGCAGAATTTTTTTTCTGGGGAGATCAAAGACTCAGCCTAACATAAAAGAAACCTTATAAAACGATGTATATTAGGAACAAAACCAAACAAAAATTAACCTGGGAGCATGATCCATATGTCAGAGTCAATATGTCCAAACTTCTGCGATATGCTCTATAGAGCTGCCAACTGAGACAAGAATGTTGCCTTGTCCAGAAAAGGCAGCCGCGTAAAAGAGAGATTTTTATAGACTTTGGTGCAAGGATGAGGCAGGAACCAATCGTATGTCCAAGGCTTTGTGAGGAATCTCTAGGAACTGATGTGGCTTCTTTTAGCTCTGCATTTTTTTTAAACAGCTTTATTGAAGTATAATTGATATTAAAAATACACAGATTTAATGTATCCAATTTGATAGTTTGGACATCTGCATACACCCATGATACTATCACCATGGTCAAAATAACAAACCTATCTGTTACCTTCAAAAGTTTCCTTTTGCACCTCCTTTTTCTGTGATAAGCACTTAAAATGAGATACACCCTTTATACAAATTTTTAGCTGTACAATATCATACTGTTAACTACAGACACAATGTTGTACAGCAGATCTCTAGAGGGTATTCATTTAGTATAACTGAAACTTTATACCCATTAAGCAAAATCTCCCTTATTATTCTCTTCCCCCTAGCCCCTGGCACCCACCATTCTATTCTCTGCTTCTATGAGTTTGACTATTTTAGATACTTCATACAGGTGAAATCACGCAGTAGCTGTCCTGTGACTGGCTCACTTAACATAATGCCCTACAGGTTTATCCATATTTATCACAAATGGTAGGCTTCCCTTCTTTGTTAAAAGTCTGGATAATATTCCATTGTATGGACAGATCACATTTCCTTTATCGAACCCGTTATTGTGTAGATCTGCGTTCGGCCAGAGAAACAGAACTAGTAGGAGATATGTATTCTGATTTATTGCAAAGAATTGACTTATGTGATTTTGGGGATTGGCCAGGCAAATCCAAAAGCCATAGAATAGGCTGTTAGGAAAAGCAGGCTGGAGCTTTTGGCTCAAGCTGCTGTCCACAGCTTGAGTTTCCTTTTCTGCAGGGAAGCCTCAGCCCTGCTCTTAAGGTCTTTCAACTGATTGAATCAGACCCACTCAACTTATGTAGGATAATCTCCCATACTTAAAACCAACTGATTAAGGAATTTAATCACAGTCACAAAATACATTCCCAGCAAGTCCTAGGTTAGTGTTTGATTAAAAACTGGAGACTGTAACCTAACCAAGTTGACACGTAAAACTGACCATCACAGTCAGCAAAACCAGTTGAAGCTCCCTGCTAATGTCTTCAGGATCCCTTCCCTTCTCTCTGCCCTCATTTATACCACCCAAAGTCAAGCCCCAAGGTCAGTGGCTCCTCTCTGGTGTCCATATATCCAGGCCCATGGTCTCTACCCCAACTCAGTGTAGCATACTTCAGGTCAGAAATCGCTTGGCATTCCCCATTGATTATGGGATAAATACCAAAATCTTAAGTTGAGCAGTTAATACTATTCATTTTGTATCAAAGCTCTAAGCCACACTGGTTTTCTCATCTACTTCAAACCTTTCCTTCTGCAAATCATGATAAGAGCTGACGTTTCTTGGCCCTTGCCAGTTCCCAAGCACCGTGCCCAGTGCTTTCACATAGATTGTCTAATTTAATAATGAGAACAATTGCGTTTTTTCACATGGGGAAACTGAGTTACAGAGCGATTAGAGTAATCTATTTCAGTCACCAAGTTAGTCCCTGACCTAACCTATAATCTCACAAGTCTGACTCCGTAGTCCATGACTTCGAGCATTACGTTACGCTGCTGCTCTGAAGGGTCTGTCCTCATTTATCCAATGATCTTCTACTTATCCTCAATGTCGATCTCAAATATCAACTCTTCTCTGAAGCCTTTCATATTTCACAGGTAGAATCTGCAGTCCTGTCTTCTGTGCTCACTGAGTTTTTTGTGTCCTTTCTATAATAATTTGCTAACTTGACTGCATCGTTTCGCACTTGATGTGAACTCGTCAAGGAGAGGCAAGGGGTTGGCCTCACCTGTTTCCCTAAAGCCCAACAGGGTCTGATGTAACTTCTAGTTACCAATAACTGTTGTCAAAAGATTGACTTATCTGGGGATTTGTTCTCTCTCCCAAGCCCCACTAATGACCATTCATTGCTGACCGCCATGCATTGCTCTGCTCTTTGGTCTCTACCCATGCGTTCCTGCAATAAAATGGAAGCTGATTTCTAAACTTCTTAGTTTCCGTTGCAGCAGGGTGCTGATGACTGATAGCACCCTGCCAATAGAATTATCTGACTAGTTACTGAAGGAATGGTGGTATGTGCTTTCCTCCCTTGAAGGAGCTAGGTAACTGTCTCCACTGCCAACTTCATCTCAGCTATGTTTCCCCAGTGTCTCAATGGCTGAATCCAGTGAATTATTCGCTGGCAAAGCAGTTGTCTGGGAGGCTCCAAGCATCAGATGGCATGTTGTCACCGGTGTGCCCATCTGGGGCACCCTGACATCTCTGGGGTGGCTGCAAGGAACTTAATTTGCATGAGACCTTAAGATGCCTTCTAGGACCAAAAGGCAAGCAGGGGCCCCCAATGCACCAAAACTAAGATTCAGAATATGGGCATCACGTGTGACTGCCAATCTTTTAGATTCAGGTTTCTGTAGATTAAAAAATAAATCAACGGACTTGCCCTGAGGTGGGCAAGCTTCCAGATGCCTGGGCTGTTAATGGGAAGTGACAGTGTTTGCTGCCAGTTGGCTGTCAGCCCATCCAGCCTCCAAATGATCCATGCCCGAGTCCTCCAGATCCTACCTAGGATGCTGTTATACTTTGCCCTAAGTGAGAAAGCCTCCCTGGTTTGACAGGGCAATGCGTATCCCTTGGGTGGGATAGGGATTCTGTCCAACCAAGGGAGAGCATCAGGGATGAATAAGGTAGCATAAAGTGACCAACTCTGGCATGGAGGAGAGATGTGAGGCTCAATGGCAGGCATATGAAGTATCATGATTAGCCTCCTGTACATGAAGACTGCTCGTGCTATGGGCTGAATGTTTGTGTCCTCCCAAATTTCAAGTCCTAACCCCCCAGTGTCATTCTATTAGGAGGTGGGGCCTTTGGGAGGTATGATTAGTGCTTGTAAGAAGACATGAGAGTGCTGTAGCCATATGAAGACATAACTAGAGGACAGCCATTTGCAAACCAGGAGAGTGCCCTTACCAAACACCAGATCTACCAGTGCCTTGATCTTGAACACCCCAGTTTCCAGAGCTGTGAGATATAAATGTTTTTGTTTAAATCATCCATTCAATGGTGATTTATTATAGCAGCCTTAACCGACTAAGACAGCTAGTCATCACAGAAAGATATAAATGGTGGCTACTCCAGACCCTGAGGAGGGAAAGGAGAAATCTAAGCTGTTGCAGTCCCTTTTATTCTGCTTGAGGGTCTCAGAGTGAGTTGCTAGCTGCATTCCCATTGCAGTTTGGCTGGTCTGCCCTAAGCTTGCATGATTTCCCAACCTTCATCTGCTTGCTCCATTGGGTTCTTCCTGGGAGCTGCATTCTACGGCTCTCCTGGACTGCGTGCTTCCCAAGGGTGGGGACCATGGCAGTCATCTGTGTCATCTCGACTTCCAGCACAGGGCTTGGCACATCACTGGTACCCAATAAATTTTTGATGAATAAAAATGAGGTGCAGATCACAGACAAGACACAATTGCTTCACCCTTATAGACACGTTGATTGGCTAAGAACTGCTACAGTCTTGTTTGGGTGCAGATATACAGCTACATGTCCTTGGTTAATTTTATTTGTTTTGGCAATTATGATAACAATTATGATAATAAGAATTCTCTTTCACTCCCAAATCTTCTGGCTTGAATGTCTAAGATACTTGCCAAATTCTCCTGGGTATTTGCCAATTCTCCTTTTTTGCTCTGTACTCTATGGCTATGGCCTTGATCCTCCAGACCACTGGTGCAGAAGTGAGTTTGGGAGTTTAAATTAGTCAGTTAATCTGTTCTTTATTTGGACTAGATAGATTAACTGGGGGATTGTGAGAAGAACGTGAAACTTGGGGACCAAAGAGACTTGAGTCTCATTATGATTAAGGCATTTAGTCTCTCTGTAATTCTGAGTAAACCTCTAACCTCAGTTTCCACATCTGTAAACTGGAATATATCTCCCACACAGCATTGTTCAGAATATTAAGTAACTACAGGAAAGATCTGGAGATAGGGAGCTCAGGCTGATAAGGGAGATAGACAATACCAGCACTTTGGGAGACCAAGACGGGTGGATCACGAGGTCAGGAGATTGAGACCATCCTGGCTAACATGGTGAAACCCCGTCTCTCTACTAAAAATACAAAAATTTAGCCGGGCATATTGGTGGGTGCTAGTAGTCCCAGCTACTCAGGAGGCTGATGCAGGTGAATGGTGTGAACCCGGGAGGCAGAGCTTGCAGTGAGCAGAGCTCACACCACTGCACTCCAGCCTGGGGGACAGAGCAAGACTCCATCTCAAAAAAACAAAAAACAAAAAAACATCACTCTACAATATCTGTATCCTGGCAGGGGTGAGTCCGAGGCCCACTGTAGGAGCCTGAATTACTGCATATCCACCCTGTGTCTCAGACTGTGCAGGGGAGAGAGGCCATGGAGGTTTCTGCCCATGCATGCGTAAATGCAATACTCGTGGCTCACCACAGCCTCTGGCATGCATGGGTCCTGGTTTGGGGTTGAGAGCCCTGTCAATGGACGATGATGAAACATGTCTTTGGAAGTAGGGTCCTGCACACATGTGTGAATTTAGCCCCCAGTGCACATTAGTCACAGGAAATAGAAAATGATAGCTTTCAGGAGGCAACAGTTAAATGGATACAGAAGGCACTGGCTGCAGACACTTGTTAGAAACATGAATTTTCATTGTAGGGATCAAAACCCATCCTTATACTAAACTGCATGAAAAGAGGGGCACATTTTGCTACTTTGTTCAGGATGGAGGATTTAAATGGTAAGAGAGGGGCCGAGGTGGAGGCCAGGAAGGGAGGTGGGTAATTTGTCCTGCTGGATCCCTGCACCTGCCCCAGTGGGAATGAGGGTGGTTTCAACAGGGAACATTTAAATAATGGTGTCTAGGATGGGTAAAGGTGGGGGTGGGATTTGGGGCTGGGGAGAAGGGGGCAGTCAGTCAGGCAGAGGCACAGTGCTGAAGGCCCTGGAGAAAGAGTGTGGAGTGGGGACTAAGCCGTGGTGAGGTGTCAGATGATCTATGCTAGTTCACGTGGCCTCTCTGTGCCTCACTTTCCTCATTTGAGAACATGGTGCTGAGCTGTGTTCTTCTGGGCACGGCAAAAGAAAAAAAAGTGACAGTTAGAAAGTTCTTTGATTACCCAAATCACTAAATAATGGCATTTAATTATTCATAATGTGTTTTGAGATCTTGGGATGAAAGCTATGGAGGTTATGTCCTGTTATTAGCTGGTTGTTAGGAACCTCTGTGCGGGTAGAAGACATAATTACAGCAAGAATTTGATATCATGGGGGAGAGGAGTAGAGGTCCATCCTCTGATTCCCACTCCCAGGTCCTCCTAGCTATTCCAGGGTGCGAATGTGCACCCACTTGTTCTGAGCCTTTTTCTTTATCTCATGCAAGGCCTGGGCTCCACCACTGTTATCTCCAGGGAGTGCATTCTGGGTGAGGGCTTCCTGGGGTTTTTGGAGTTGATGAGGCTGGTCTCTGCTGTCCCTGTCTATCAATCATCAGCTCTAATTTGATTGAAAACATCCTCTCCCACCCCCAAGTTTGTGACAGGTCATGTGGCTGCTATGTAAGTCTCAGCCCCCGGAGCAGTTTAACGACTGCTGTGACCATAGGTAGTAACTCAGCCGCCTCTATAAATGGAAAATAAAAACAACAACCCATTACGGATGATGGTAGGTCTGCAACCTGCACGCAGCGCATCGTAAACTTGAGCGATTGCTCATGTGCTTGGCTGAGGACAGGACTGGGGAGGAGGGATAAAGTGGCAGGAGAGGAGATTTGTGACCTGCAACTTCCAGGTTGCCTCTCCCCTCTCTGTCCTGGCCCAGCCCAATCACAGGTGCTAAAGAACTTCAACCTGCACCGTCCTGAGCAAGCAGGACATGCTTCACATCAGGCTCCCTCTCCACCTGTGGCGGGCTTTAGCATTGGCTGATTAGTCTTGATGCTCTCGTTCTAAACCTGCTGCATGTGCTGGACTTCACTGGGGCCACTGCAGTCCTGTTGCCCCTCTTATGTTGTGCCACCAGCTTTAGAGGGGAGGAGGGGGGGCATGACAGAGGGGAAGTGTAAATGCCATAAATATGAGGACTCTTTAATCGCTTGCCTCAGTCACTGCTGTATCCCCAGCATCTAGAGCTGTGCCAACCATACAGTGAGTGCTCAATACAGATTTTTCTGAATGCAGCAGTAAATGAATGAGCAACGTCTCTGGGTTGAGGGGCCTGGTCTGATCCCAGCTCTGCTGCTTACTAGCTGTGGTAAAGTGGGAAAGTTACTCAACCTCTCTGAACCTCCATTTTCCTCATCAAGTGCTCTTGTACCTTGATTGTTGTGAGGGCTAAAACAGATGGAGTTTCTAAACATACCTAGCCCTGGCCGGCACATGAGTTACTTCAGAGTGACAAATGAGGCAATTGAGGCCTAGATAGGTTAAGAGGTTTGCCAAAGTGGTGAAAAATGTAGGAGGGAAAGCTCAGGTGTCCTGAGTCATCCAGATTTAGTTATTTTAATTGTTGTGAACTATGTGTATGTCCCAGATATCAGAGGGAATTTGGTGGTTCCTCTCTCCAGCCCTGAGGGACTTGGAGTCCCCAGAACTTATTCAGGTCTGATGTCCATTTCAGCAGGCGTTTATTAAGCACCTACTCCATGCCCAGTTAGGCTGGACCTAGAGGTAAGGGTGAATAAAACCAAGTCCTTATCCTCAAAGAGCTCACAGTCTGGTGGAGAACATAGACACAGTGGAAATGAGAATAGAATATGACAAGCATCATACTGGCATTATATACAGAGTTCTTCAGAAACTCACAGGTGGGAGAGTCTAACTCTGTCCAGGGGTATCTGGGAAAGCCTTAGAGAGAATAGGATGCAAACCGAGTCTTGAACGATGAGAGGAAACACTCCTGGAGGAGAAGAAACACTCCTGATGGAGAAAGGAGTGGAGTATTAGAGATAGAAAGAATAGGGCAGAGGGCAAAATCTGAAAGTCCGAATATATGTGTAGTGTGCATGGATTAATGAGTGGGTTGGTGTAGAAGAAGTAGAGACAAGTGGAGGAGTAGGGGAAGACCAGACTGGGCCAGATGATGAAGGGCTTATGGGCTATTCCAAAGACATATTAATATTTTTTCTTAAGGGCACCGGGGAACCATAGTGGACTAAAAGCAGGAGAATGACAAATATATGTATGACTTGATAAGATTACTGTTGACTGACTGATGAAAGATATGGAAGGCTTCAAAACTGGGCATAGTAAACGTAAATTCAGATGCAACTGAAGGTAACCAACTGTGTACGACATGCCTGACTGTCATCTCATTGTAGCTACAGGCAAGGGAGCTCCAAGGAATGATAGCAACCATCAGAAACTAAAGAAACCATGGAATGACCCTCCCCTAGAACTTTCAGAGATTAGCCCTGTGACACCTTGATTTTGGACTCTTGCTCTCTAGAACTGTTAGAGAATAAATTTCTGCTGTTTAAGCCACTCAGTTTGTGGTGATTTGTTATGGCAACCCTAAGACACTAATACACCTTACACAACAGCCTGTGAAGGAGATGTTATTTTGTTTTAAGGAAATCTAATTCTGGTAGAAAACTGAGGATCCTGGTTATCCTCCACTTGTGGGAAGCGGGGGAACATCATGCAAATAATCATACAAATAATCATGCCATTATGAAGGTGATAAGTGTGATAAAATTAAAGCACAGGACATGGGAAGATTATGGTTATCCTCCCAGTAAGTACAGGATCTGGGGTTCAAAATCAGGTTTATCTGAAATCAAACTCATTCTCTTTTCATTAGACTGGTTTAGGAATTTTGTGAGCAGCTTATTTGGGAGGGGGGTTAGCCGTGTGTGGGAGCCCCAGGTCTGGAAGGTGAACAAAGATGCAGATTGTCTTTGGAAAGCCCCACAGAACATTCTACAGACTCACTTGAAGCCAGCAGGAATCACTTAATCAGCTCAAGGGACACTAGGGCCGTTGCTCCTTTATTTTTTCCAATTACTTGAGTCTCACATTATTAGCATAAAGAGAAAATTTCCGAGGACCACTTGGCATCTTGTTTAGTAAGAAGGGGACCCATTATGTTCCAAATGTCAGCTGAGAACTAGAAATCTTCACCCATTCACTAGAGTATCGTTTTGGTCCTGTCCACATGGTGGCGCTGTTGAACACCAGTCTCATACAGTCCAGTGGGCCCTTGTTCACTGAAGCAGTAATGTTCTTGCTGGCCTAAATTTCTTCAGAAGTCACAGTGGTGGGGGCTTCAGATGTGAGGTGTCCCAGAATGGGCCAAACTTTCATTAGGGCAAGATCTTAGACTTTCATTACAGTTATATGTATGTGGGTGCCTGTGTGTACATGTTGTATGTGTGTGTGTGTGTTTCTGTGTATGTGTCTGTAGGTGTATATGTGTTTACATATGCATGCATGTGTGTATGTGTACATAAAGCACTTGGATTCCCAAGCCTTTTTGTAGAATAAGGTAGATTGTCTCTAAAATGATTATTGAAATAGTCTTCCTGATTTGAGGGTATAGGGGCTCTGTCTTCTCTTCCTTCCTGGTAGTATGTTGATGGGAAGGCATTTGAACAGAGCTGGGGCAAATAGGCTGGGGACATGCTTAAATGTGACTCTCACAGGGAGGCCTTTGTTCACCCCTAAGGTTAAGTTGGGGCTGTTCTGTTACAACCATGCATGGTGTCCTGTGCTTTAATTTTATCATATTTATCAGCTTTGTAATTGCATGATTATGTGTCTGATTATTTGCATACTATTTCCCCTCACTTCCCATAATTGGGAAATCCATGCATACTGGAAACATTTTCTTACTTCTATATTTCCAGGGCCTAGAATCTGGCACTTAAGAAGAATTTGGTGACTAAGAATACACTATCAGAGACAACAGCTCATACCTCAGCTCTGTTGCTAACCATCTGGCCTATGAGATCCGGGGCTAGTTGTAAAATCTCTCCAAGCCTCTGCTTCTCCACTAGAAAAATAAAAATAAAAATATACCCACTTCAAAAGGATGCTGTGAGGACTGAGTAACATAAAGCATGGAAAACACAGCATAATACCTGGCACAGAGCAAGCAGTCCCCATACAGTAATTTAAAAAGATCTTCCTCCATCCTGCACTCCTCTGCCTCCCTTCCTTCCTTTTTCTCTTCCTTTTTCCTTCCTCTTTTCATTGCCATCCTCCTGCTCACTTGCTACTCTCTCAGAGCATTGTGTGTACATGTGTATGTGAGTCCATGTTGTGTGCATGTGTATGTATGTGCATATGTGGTTATGTGTATGTGGATGCCTGTGTGTATATGTTGTATGCATGTGTGTGTGTTTGTGTGTATAAGTGTCTGTAGGTATATATGTGTTTACATATGCATGCGTGTATGCATATCTATGTGTGTATCCGTGTTAGTTGCATGTGTGTACATATTATATGTGTATGTGCACATGTATTTTTGCGCATATGTGTATATGCACATACATGTATATATGTGTGCCTGTGTATACATATGTGTGTTTGTGTGTTTGTATTGTGTGTGTCTTTGAGTGTGTGTGTATGTGTGGGCTTTTTTGTGTGTGTGTGTACCTCCAGCATGGGAGACTCTCACCCTTGAGGATTAGGGCTGTGAGTAAATCTTGGGTAGAGGAATCTGTGCTACCAGTTTAGGGGCTCCACTGCCTGGAAGGCCCAGCCCTTCCAGGGCATGTAATGACAGTGCCGTGCTTAGAGCTGTTCTCACCTGCCTGGCGGCAGCTCCACCCCTACAAGCCATCAGCAGGGGAGGAGGCCTGATTGTGATGAGGGCCGGATATCCATGCATCTGAGTTTGTCTTTTGCCTGTGTCATCCTGGGTCTTCTCTAGCTCCTCCTGGCCTCCAGGCTTGGTAGGTAAGGATCATGGGAGGTAGAGAACAGGGCTGTTGAGGAAGATGCCTTTACTTTCACAGGCATTGCAGAAGGGCAGCTATCAGGAAGACCCTAGGGATGCCACCCACTAGTGACCTTGCAAGTTGTTAAGCTCTTGATGTCTCTGCTTTCTCATCTGCATAGTGGGAATTTTTGAGATGAGAGTCTTAAACTCAACTCAGTCTTAAACATACCCAGTAGCCAAACGAGTGAAGACGGTTAATTTTGGGGAAAAAAAACATGATGCAGGGAAAATATTCTGACCCATATATAATTCAACCTCAGCTGATTGCTGCTGTGTGAGAAGTTCATCTGAGAACGTCCAATTTTCCAACCATTCAAGAGAAGGCAGAAATCTGACTGTACACTAAATCCTATAATGCTTCATGTTGAAAAAACATCAAGATTTCTTAAAACACTCTATGTGTTGTAAATAAAACATCTCCACGGTCCAGATACGGTGGTCAGGCCACTAGTTCATGTTCTCAATGTCGTGCATATATTAAACACTCAAATATATTTGTAAATAATCAGATGCTGCTTGCTCCAAGAATGAAAGAAGGAGAGAACTGGGGAGAGGGAGAGAAACAGAAGTGAGTAGTGGAGCAGTGGAAGGTGGCCTAGTCACGGGGGGTGGTTGAGGGCCAGTGAAGGGAGAGTTCAGTTGTGAAAGTGTGTTTGGCTTCTGTCTGATCCCAGGGCAGAGCCCCAAGGACGCACCTGGCTTCCCTGTCTCCTCTGATGCAGATAAAAACCAATCTCGAAGTTGGGATGTTCAAGATGGGGGCTACCAGCCAGATTGCTTCTGTCCGCATACATATGCTCTTCCCCCACCTTGCTGTCATTGTAGAATATGCTGTTTCAGAATAAGGGGATTCCATTCAGAAATGGAGGGGTTTTTGAGTTGTTCAACTTGGCATTTGATATCATCAGACTAAGTCAGATAATATTGCACCAGCTGGGTTTACAGAAATCACCCTGTGCCTTACAGGGCTGGGGCCAAGGTAGGAAGGTGGGTGCCTGTCAGTGAGCTCAGCTGCATTCCGCTTACCCAGATGCATTCCTTCCAGTACATCAATCCATGTGCAGGGAGCTGTAACTGCCCTGGGCAAGTGACTTCAACTTCCTGAACTTCAGTTTCTTCATCTTTAAAATAGGGATAATGACACTTGGCTCATGTTTGTTGGGAGGACTGGGTAGTATGCCTGCTCCTTTCTTTATTCCCACCTTGCGTTGGCCAGTGTTACACAGATCTCATCACCGTACTTGCTTCCCCTCTGTGTGTCCAAGCTTTCTGAGAAGTCCACCTGACTCTAGCCCTGTTCCTTCTCCCAACAGCCACCTAGGGACCTGGCTTCTAAACCCTAACTCACTCAGGTCATCTGTTGACATGTGTGAGTGTAGACTTCAACAAGCACACTCTGAAAGAGTTCAGGCTTCTTCAGATTCAGGATTGGCAGAGAGACAGTGGACCCACTTTTCAACTTCCTTTGGTCAGGAGGGATGGAGTATGTGGTTGGGGCCAATTCCTCTTTTTCTTCTGGGATCCACATTGGCTCATTTATCCTTGGGGACAGTAAAGCATGGAATTAAGAGTGTGGATCAGCAGAGAAAAAAATGCATATACACTGTTGGTGGGAGTGTAAATTCGTTCAACCATTTTGGAAAGCAGTGTGGCAATTCCTCAAAGAGCTAAAACCCAAACTACCGTTCAACCCAACAATCCCACTACTGGGTATGTACCCAAAGGAATATAAATTGTTCTGCCATAAAGACACGTGCACATGTATGTTCACTGCAGCACTATTCACAATAGCAAAGACATGGAATCAACCTAAATGCTTATCATTGGAAAACTGGATAAAGAAAATGTGGTATATATATACCATGGAATACTACACAATCATAAAAAGGAATGATATCATGTCCTTTGAGGGAACATGAGTGGAGCTGAAGGCCATTATCCTTAGCGAACTAATGCGGGAACAGAGGACCAAATTCCTCACGTTCTGACTTGTAAGTGAGAATTGAATGATGAGAACATATGGACACAAGAGAACAACAGGCCCTGGAGCCTGCTTGAGGGTGGAGTGTGGGAGGAGGAAGAGGAGTAGGAAAAATAACTATTGGGTACTGGGCTTAATACCTGGGTGAGGAAATAATCTCTGTACATCAAACTCCTGTGATCCGAGTTTACCTATGTAACAAACCTACCCATGCACCCCTGAACCTAAAATAAGATTTTTTTAATAAAGCAACTGTCTCTTTAAAAAAAAGAAAAGCAATTAGCCTGCCTAACATGATGAAACCAAACCGTATCTCCACTAAAAATACAAAAATTAGTCAGTTGTGGTGGTGCATGCCTGTGGTCCCAGCTACTTTGGAGGCTGAGGTATGGGAGGTGGAGGCTGCAGTGAGCTGAGATCATGCCACTGCACTCCAGCTTGGGCAATAGAGTGAGACTCTGTCTTAAAAAAAAAAAAAAAGGCATGTGGATTCAGAGTCTGTTCCAATCCCAGGTCTGCCATTTACAAACTGGGTATCTTTGGGCAAATGACTTAACCTTTCTGAGTTTCAGCTGTAAAATAGGCAAAACAATAATGTTGACCTCAACACAGAACCAGTGTCAAGAGTAAATAAGACAATTTTTGCCGGGCGCGGTGGCTCAAGCCTGTACTCCGAGCACTTTGGGAGGCCGAGACGGGCGAATCACGAGGTCAGGAGATCGAGACCATCCTGGCTAACATGGTGAAACCCTGTCTCTACTAAAAAATACAAAAAACTAGCCAGGCGAGGTGGCGGGCGCCTGTAGTACCAGCTCCTGGGGAGGCTGAGGCAGGAGAATGGCGTGAACCCGGGAGGCGGAGTTTGCAGTGAGCCGAGATTCGGCCACTGCACTCCGGCCTGGGTGACAGAGCAAAAAAGAGTAAATAAGACAATGCACAGAGCATGGCAAGTAGAAGCACTCCAGATTATCAAGTTTACACATTTACTATGTTGATGTAAATTTATAATTCCATCAATAAACTTTAACAACAAATAGCACCTTTATTGTTTGATGGCATCCAAATCAGAAGGCAAAAAATTCCAGAAGTCTTAGAATCCAGTCCAAAAAAAAAAAAAAAACCTGACGATTAGAAAGACAATGCTTTTCTTCTGAATATGTCAGGACACAGTGCAGAGTCTATTTTATTTCCCTCTCAGACTCCAAGGACATTGAGCAGAGCTCTGGATTGGACTATGGGTCCAATGCAGGGGAAGTGGTAGAGATGAACAAGATGGAAGGATTATCTGGAGGGTCCAAGAGGGAAAGGGGTAGGGAGGTTAAAAAACTTCAGAGAAGAGAAGCTGAGGTGGGAATGGGTAGAATGGTAATAAATCAAGTTGAAAATACTTTTTGAGCATTTACTGTGATTCTAGATACTCAAGATAGTGGGGAACAAGATGAATGTGGTCTGTGAGCCACTCATGGGGCAACAGATACTGAGCAGGAATTACAGGTGTGGGGAAAGCTACAAAGGAGGATGTTTGTGGTGCTATGAAGATTCACATAAGGGCATCTAGCCCTCATATGAATGGTGTGGTGCAGAATCTCCCTAATTAAGCATAATAGTAATAGTGACAGCAACAACAACAATTAACAATTACCAAGCTCTCACTATCTGCCAGGCATTTTGGATGTATGATCTCATCACATCCCTCCCAGAGCAAGGCACTGAAATAGATATTTTAAAGAAGCTGTGGCTCTGGGAGGTGGAATAATGCCTATAGTCACTTGGCCATCAAGTGCTGAAGTCCAATTTGGGGTCAAAACCTCATAGCTGTCCAGTGCATGAACACAGCAAATTCTGGGCTTCAACTAGTCCTACTTGGGCTAGTTGAGTGCAATCTGAGTGTAACCAAGGAACAGCCTCAAGACTCCCTTCTGTTCTCTTCCTCCAGGGTATACACAAGTTCTCGTAAGGTAGGAGGAGAGACCCTGGAAAAGTAGACACACTGAAGGAAAGACTGGCATACAAAAAGGAAGTGAGGGAGGGTCATTTCCATCTCCTCCCTTTGGTGTTGATTTTGTGTCTCTTTCCTTCAGGAATGCACGATCTCACTGCATTCAAACTTCCTGGGCACCTATTTTTCTAGGAGGCTCATACTGTCTATGGAGTGAGGTCTCCCATGGGTATGTTTCCAACTTTTCCATTTTATTTGGCATCATTTGAGGTTGAGGAGGGGGCTGAGGTCTATTCCTCTGAGGATTGAGGGATGAAAGAAATTGCCTCATCTCCAGCTCTTTGCGCTGCCACCTTGGGCTTCATGCACTATCCCAGGGACCAGCCCCTCAATTCAGCAAAGGAAGGGGAAGTGTATTTTTCTGGTCTTTCCAACACTTGGACAAATCCAGAGGCCCATGTGGGAGAAGACAGATTCATAAGGTAAAATCTTCCCAGACTTAGGGATAACATGAAGTGTGACTGCTAGAAGGGTGCTTGGTATTGGAAGTTATTTTCTTTCCAGACCTTGCACAGTTGCTTGCATGCGTGAATGTGACAAAGTCCCTACTGAAATTCCATTTCTCAGGAAAGGTGAAGGTTGAGCAAATTTTTGCTAGGCCTGGTTAATCCTGGGCAATGAGAAGAATAAGAGGCACAAGGCACATTTTTAGAATCAAGCTGAACAACTCCTCTTTGTGGTTCTAAATGTTCAGACACTTTAAAACAAACAAACTTCTGTTTTCCATCTCAACTGGAAGTGGTTAGGACCAAAACTGAAAGCAGTGGCATCTAGGAGTGAGGCTGACCTCTCTCTAGTGGAATCTCCTGTCCTGGTTTGGCCCGGGTGAGACCCAGGTGCTGGGTCAGTTTGGTGAAGACTTCACAAAATAGCTTACTCTTTAGTTGCATATTCAACAAGAATCAATTGCTACTTTTTGTACGTCAAGACTTGTTCTGGAAACTGGACATTGAGAGATGGTGAAGAGATAGCCATCCCTGATCTCTCAGGATCTCAAGGACTGATGACAGAGAAAATATGTAGTCAAATAAAATATCCCAAATGTTAAGACTTAAAACAAAGATCTGTATGAAGTGTTCTGGTTACAGAGAGGAGTGACTAATTCTGCTGGTTCAGGGAAGGTGGTCAGGCAAGCTTTAAGAGCTTCAATTTAAACTCTAAGGAATGTGTAACCTAAATAATTCTTGACATATCCCATGTGGCTCAGTCTGATTTTGGTGTAGCCGAAGAGATAGTAAAAAGAGGCAAACATGATTGTTGGAAGTGATTCAAGCTATGATTCAGTTTCTGAAGGAAGTGTTAAATGGGGACAGGCTACTCTTATAAATACTGTCTTCTTATAGCTCCCTCACTCAATATCCTCTATGTGGGAACCCTGAAGTTCCTTCTATTTTCCAATCTCAACTATCAATGCCACAAGACTCTCAGACACTAAGCTCTCTTGGATTTTAAACAATATATCTTCCTAAAACCATAAAAACCCTAGAAGAAAACCTAGGTAATACCATTCAGGACATAGGCATGGGCAAGGACTTCATGTCTAAAACACCAAAAGCAACAGCAACAAAAGCCAAAATTGACAAATGGGATCTAATTAAACTAAAGAGCTTCTGCACAGCAAAAGCAACTACCATCAGAGTATGGGAGAAAATTTTTGCAATCTACTCATCTGACAAAGGGCTAATATCCAGAACCTATAAAGAACTCAATCAAATTTACAAGAAAAAAGCAAACAACCCCATCAAAAAGTGGGCAAAGGATATGAACAGACACTTCTCAAAAGAAGACATTCATACAGCCAACAGACACATGAAAAAATGCTCATCATCACTCGCCATCGGAGAAATGCAAATCAAAACCACAACGAGATACCATCTCACACCAGTTAGAATGGCAATCATTAAAAAATCAGGAAACAACAGGTGCTGGAGAGGATGTGGAGAAACAGGAACACTTTTACACTGTTGGTGGGACTGTAAACTAGTTTAACCATTGTGGAAAACAGTGTGGCGATTCCTCAAGGATCTAGAACTAGAAATACCATTTGACCCAGCCATCCCATTACTGGAGATATACCCAAAGGATTATAAGTCATGCTGCTATAAAGACACATGCACATGTATGTTTATTGCGGCACTATTCACAATAGCAAAGACTTGGAATCAACCCAAATGTCCATCAGTGACAGACTGGATTAAGAAAATGTGGCATATATACACCATGGAATACTATGCGGCCATAAAAAAGGATAAGTTCATGTCCTTTGTAGGGACATGGATGCAGCTGGAAACCATCATTCTCAGCAAACTATCGCAAGAACAGAAAACCAAACACTGCATGTTCTTGCTCATAGGTGGGAATTGAACAGTGAGATCACTGGGACACAGGAAGGGGAACACCACACACCGGGTCCTATTGTGGCGAGGAGCTGAGGGGAGGGATAGCATTAGGAGATATACCTAATGTAAATGACGAGTTAATGGGTGCAGCACACCAACATGGGACATGTATACATATGTAACAAACCTGCACATTATGCACATGTACCCTAGAACTTAAAGTATAATAAAAAAATTTATATCTTCCCCATATTACCTATGTCTCAGCTCTTTGTTAAATAGGGGACTCAGTCTCTGCATTTTATGGTATCTTTATGAAGACTGTTGCCCTGATTCTGTCTCCTAAGGAAGTGTAGTGGGGAGGGAAGGAAGATCCTGAATACTCACATTTCAGTAATTTTTTTTCCTGTTACTGTGAAATGGGGTTTCTCTAAGACAAGAAGTGGGAGAAGAGCCACCCTGGTAAAGAAGACCTTGTCAAAGGTATGGAGGCAAAAAAGAAGACATGAGAGGGCAATTAGATGTGAACAGAGCTGGGGATGTGCATGAGGAAGAAGGCAGGGAGATAAGTTTGGAAAATTTAAAAGCCACTGGAGTGCGAGTGGCCTTGAGGCCAATGTGTAGGAATCTGGACTTGATCCCGAGAGTCATGGAATCTATGGAGGATTTTTTTTGCTTGTTTTTAATTTGGATAAGACAGGATCAGGTTTGCATTTTAGGAAGATGGCTCTGATGGCTTGTGGGAAAATTGGGTGGGATGGAGACAGAGGCTTGTAGCCAGAAAATCAGTCAGGAAACTATTGCAAAAGCCTGGGCACATGAGACCTGAATTGATGTGACCAGAGAGACAGGGAGGAAGGGATGAATATCCAAGCTATTTCAGAGTGGAACAGGCAGGGGAAATAGCTTTGCCTGTTGACCAGTGTCCACTCATTTGTCAAGGTGGTCATGAAAGAAGGCATCAGGCACAGAACACATGGATACTCAATGCCTTGGCACCCAATCTATGTGCGCAGTAGGTTAATTGCACCTGTAATTGATTACAAGTTCAGGCTTGGAAGCCTTTTTCTGAAGACATAGACCAATGGCCTCAGAACAAGCATCTGGGTGAGGCTTATCCACGTTCCCAGCTTTCCTGGCCACTTCCCACACAGACTCTGATCGCCAAAGACCAGCCTGGGAGCACTGCCCTCTTTCTCAATCCATTGTTCCTCCCTGCTTGGCTTGAAATCTAGGTGGAGGCAATAATAATTTCTTTCCCAAGGTGCACTGAAGAGCACAAAGAGGAGGACATATGGCCTTCTGAGGCAGAAAACCAGAACTCAACTCCAAACACCACTGGGCTTAATGAGTCACTGCACCTCTCAGAGCTTTAGATTCTTCATCTGTAAAATGGAAAAGAGTGCCTTCCTTTAAAAGTTGTGAAATTATGAAGTAACACATACAAACCCCATGTCATGCGCTTGGCACATAGTAGGTGCTCAATAAATGTTTACTTCCTTCTACTGAATTTTGACTTCCAATGTAAGCCTCAAGTCATTGCTTAGGGGGATAAGCAACTGTGTCTGGTGCCTGTTATGATTATTTTATAGATAAGAACATGGAGGCACACACACACTACATATGTCACTATTTGTAAAATATGACTTGTACTACCTTACAGCCAGAAACGTGGCCTGCTTCAAGCTAGATCCTGAAACTTACTCCACTTCAAGCTGGGTTCTGGCTTCTGGCTCCAAAGGACCTTCAGAACCAAGGTTATGAAACACACAACACTTTAGCTGACCAGGGACCTGGAAAGTTGGATTCTAAGGGATGCCATAGAAAGTTTGAGTCTCTAAGCATCAAGCCTATCTTCTGTCCCATCAGCTGGGTGACTGGCCAAGTGGTCCCCTCACCAGGAGGCTGGTTCATTAAGTGTTTATTATGGACTTTGATGAAGCTGGGACTAAATTTCTCTGAAGCAGTTGTGTTGTAGAAGGAAAACAGCAGGAGAGAAGGAGTAAGGCATGTCGTAGATGCTGAAGGGGAGACATTGGAGGCCTTAGAAGGACAGGTCTCAGGCTGGGGACTTAATGAAGACAGCCTTAGGGAACTCTTTTCTTTCTACCACGAGGGGCAGCTGAATCCCAGAAAGTTGTATTAGTATAGGGCTTTCTGTCTTACAGGCATTCAACTTACACACTTCAGCTTTGAAACAAGAAGAAAGAGAGGAAACAAAAATGTAAAGACAGAGATAATTCTGACCATTATTCTACTCAGTGAGTGTAGGCACAGAGGGAGCACGTGGTGTGGGGAAAGTGAACCTTCCAACTGGGCATTCACATGCCTCTCTATGTATGAGTGCCTTGCACCAGGTGTGATTCTGGGGGTTAAGGATTTTAATATTTCCATGCAACATTGCCCCAAGCATACATCTATTTTATTCTCTAAGTGCTTAAGGGAAGCAATGGTAATTTGTTCCAATACTAGAGAGATAATCTGGCCTTGTGGACAGATTGAGAAATGTGTATGAGTCTCTAGTAGGGATGCTAGGATGGTGATTCACAATACTCGCCAGCTCCCTGTCCTTTTCTCCGTCTGTGGACATAAACGACTGAACAACTTTTAGCTTAAGTGGGGCCATGAGATGGGTTTTAACCAATAGGTTGTGAGCACAAATGATATGTCCCACTATAGGGTTGAAGTTTGTAATTGCCAGTGCAAGAATCTCCAGAACTGTCTTTCTTTCTGGCATGGTGACCACTTATGACTGCCTTGTAGGCCCTGGAATCTGAGTGACTGTAGCTAACAGAGTCTCCCTACCTGCCTGCATGAGAAATATGCAGCACTGAATGAGAGAGAAACCTTCATGGTTTCATCTGAGATCTTTGGGCCTGCTTGTCTTAGCAGCATAACCCAACCTGTCCTGACTGATACAGAGATTTTTTTAAAGGGGAATTTTGGGTATACATGATTGCCACCTTACACTGTGACTTTTGAATCTGTGCCCCTGTGGTCTCATTAGAGTAGTAGCTCAGTACTTCACATGCATAATCTAATTCAATACTTAACAGTACCCTAAGAGGTTGGTAGGATGTTCCCCATTTTGTAGGTGAGGAAATGGGCATAGAGTGGTCAGATACCTTGTCCATATTCACCATAGCAGGTATGGATTTTAAAGTCAGGTTTTTCTGATGCTGAAGCCAGTGTTCTCTCCATAGTATCACCTGTCCTTAATAGCTTCAGAGCTAGGTTCCCCCAAGAGGGAGGTGAAGCAGTGAAGGTTAGGCAATGGAGCTGCTCCACCAGGCTTTGGCCTTTCCAATGTCAGCCAGTCCCTGCCATGTGCTAGGCGTCCCTGCTCCTCCACTTACCCCATACTCCCTCCTACACTAATGATATTTACCCTAGCCACCCTGGCAGGGTGTTCCACTGCCTAATTACTATTTAGAAACTTCTGAGGTTAGAAAACACGATGTTAAGTACTTAATGGTTAAAGGATTTATGTCAAGTCTAGAGTAGAGTGGGAGACCTGGGTTGCTGGCCCAGGGCAGAGTGGAGAAACTGGGGATTGAGACCAGAGAAGGTGCATTGAGTCATGGAAAAGCAGGGCGGGAACAGAGGCTCTGGCAATGCCTACTTAGGGTTAAGCCAAGACTCATATTTTCTGGGTCATGTGGCCATGGGGAATGTCACCCACCACTGTCAACTCTTGATTTCTCTCTGGGGTCAAACTCTTGGATTTGCCATTGCACCACATATACAACAAACTATTTATTGAACAGTTGCTAAGTGCCAAAAAGCTGGCTAAGAACCAGACAGTCATAATTTCATGTATTCTTCACCATCATGAGACAGGCTTTTTGTCCCCCTATGGAATCTGAGGCTGACAGGGTGACATGACTTGTTCAAAGATGCACGGATGATGAATGGTAGATTCTAATCAAGATCTTTCTGGATCCTGAGCTTGGGCTCTTAAACTCCAAGCAGTCATATGTCTCTTTTGAATGAAGTTTGAAAGAACAAAGTCAGGCATCTTTGGAGTCACAATGATATGACTTTGAGACTTCAAACCCTGTGCCTCAAATCCCTGTACCTTTTAGTCTGTCTGAATTATGGTGCCCACTTCATTAATGTGGGAATTTTGACTATAGAAAGTAATAAAAATCAGTGTCCTTCCTGAAGATTCTTAGGTTTTTGCTTAAAAAGACTGTTCAGTGATAATCCTCTCTACCCTAGACTTACAAATTCATTCCTCTCTTGAATATCTCCCAAGATGGGGAACTCACCACTTCTCCAGACAGCCCTTTCCCAAGTTGCACAGAGCTCTGTCTCAGAGAGCTCTACCTGAGTAAAGGTACAGGCAGAGGAACAGCCCTCATCCCCAGGGGGTGTGAGAAGAGTAGGAGGAGAGGGTAGGAGTAGACATTTAATGGCTGCATCCTGGTGGGTGTCCAGGGGTGCACGCCTGTGTTAGTGATGACTCCATAGTGATAATGGGCCCATTTCCCTAATTGGCATTAGTGACGCCATTTGGTCTGAGCACCCACTTCTGCTTTTCCTTGAGCCACACCTCACTGAAGTTCTGCTCTGAATGGTCACACCTGACCTGACGATATCCCAACTTGTCTTGCTAACACTGATTGGTCTTGGAAGCCTAGGCAGAAGGTGTGTGTCTGTCTACTCTGGGTGCTTCTAGACTCAGGCTTCTGGCCAGTTTTGCCCTGGATACAAGTGAAAGCCTGGTTTCCTTCCAAGATGAGATGATCATTTTCTGAGAGCAAAGGCCTATTATGACCCAGATAATGGCCTGGACCAGACATTGCTCCTCTTTGGGATTCGACATGGCTTCCAGGGGCCAGAGGCTGGCTATCAGCCAACTCACAGGAGGGAAGGGGACATGCTGACTGACAGAGATAGAGAGAGACAGACTTACAGATCCATAGGCAGAGGGAAACACAGAGCATCAGACTGAGAAATAGGGAAGGAGGTATGGAAGGAAGAAAACAGAATGGAAGGGAGGAAAAGGGAAAAGGAGGAAGGAGAAGGGAAAGGAAGGAAGGAAAGAGGAAAGAAAGAAAGAAAAGAAGGAAGGGAGAGAGGCAGGGAGGAAGGAAGCAATAGTACGTACTTTCATGAATGTTGCTTCTTTTGGGAGGCTCCTCAGTTCCCTAGCCTGCTCTCTCCCTCCCTATGCTGTCATATGCTAGTTACACAGAGACTCACACGTACAAGGGCAGCTGGGAAGAAGAGAAAACAGGTATTCTGGCTCCACCACGCAGCTGAGTCCCTTCAGTCATGTGTCTTAGCATGTCTGAGACGTAGCCTTGGCTATCAAACAGAGACTCCTCCCTTTGGGTGGTCCTGGATCTGCTCTGAGTTGTGGATAGGGAAGTTCCTTGGACTCCAGGGGTTGCCTAGAGGAAAGTGTGGGTCAGACTTCATAGGTCTAGGCCTGGGACACTGTGGGAAGCCATCAATAGGCCGAGGTTGCCTGCCACTCAGGGGCTGCATGGTGGCTGGGGGTGGGTGGCCAGGTTCAGCTGCCTCCTGAGGTGAGAGGTCCTGAATGCCTCTGTGGATTCCAGGGGGAATCTCCTGGGGGAAGAGGGGTGAGAGAGGATTAACACATGGGGGTGGGGTTGGTAGGAGAATGATGTGAGATGAGGGGACCATTTCCTGAGTCCTCTGCCATGTGCTTCTAACTGGTGCTGCTCTCATTGACTCCAAGTGGCTTTTATGATTCCCATTTTACAGATAAGAAAATTGAGGCCTTGAGAAGCTCAAGTCACACCTTCTGATTATGAGAGGTGGGGTGGGGTCAGTATCTGGTAGTGTCTGCCCCTTCTTCAGGCATAAAAACAGGCAAGTGATCATTCCCACATGAGAAGTCTGATGCTCTGAATCCACCAGTCCATACCAGAGTGTAGCCAGGCTAGGGTTTCCCCTGGCAGGCTCTGCAGCCCAGTAGAAGAGAGCCAGGGGCTGGTGGAGGATCACTGCCTGCTCTGGACTCTGGCAGGAGCCATCAGGAAGGGCTCTCTGAGGCAGCCAGCAAGAAGCCACTCACCTTCCTGTCCTCTCCCTGCCTCTCCCTGTCCTCTGGCCAGGGCTGAGCATGAGGTGGGTGATGCAAGGCCTATGGTTCTCTAAATATTACCCTCCCCTTGCTGGATCTCTGTCTTTCTAGCTGCAGAGGCGAGAGGTGGCGCTGAGTGGCCTTGCAGGGCTGTCTTCCAGATCTGAAGCTGTTTCTGCCGGGTGGGACCACCTGAGAGTAGGAAGGAGGAGTCCCTGAGGTCCCTGACCTTGGAAAGTTCACAGTTGAGAGAAAACAGATCTTAAATACATAATCTTAAATTACATAAATGCAAATTGTTCTAAGTGCCATGAAGGAAAAGCACAAGATTCTTTGAAATACTATAACAGAGTGACAATGCAAATTGAGCCTTAATTTAGAAGGAATCCCTAAGGAAATGACAGCTCACCTGAGACACAGAGGGTGAGTAGAAGTAGCCAGCATTGAAGGGAGAGTGTTCCTGGTAGAGGGGATAACATGGGACAGACCCGAGGCAGGAAAGAGTTAGGGATAATTGACAACTCTGCTAAGCTCTTTTCATGCATTATTTCATTTAATTCCAATAACACTCCAAATGAAGGTTATTAATATCCTCATGGAAGAGATGAGAAAACCTGGGGCCACGGAGGTATACATGACATATTTTTTGATGGTCTGCTTTTATTCTCATCTCCTATGCTCTGCCCTGAATCTCGGAGACCAGAAGCCCAGCAACCACATGCTGCTGAGATTCCCTTGCCTCTAGAGTTCTAGATGTGATCAGTGTTTTGCCAGTGAGATGGACTTGTTCAAGATTTGGAAGAAGAGGGGCCCAGAAGACATGCTTTCTCTTCAAGCAGTGATGCAGACATGTGAACTGCCGTAAGCTCTGCTTGTCACCTGCCCTGACCTGAAAGTATGGCAGCTGTGAGGGTCAGCAGTGGCTTCCTGGAACCTCCTGACTTCTGCATCAGGAGGAAATTGCTGGGTTTCTGAAGCACAGCCAGAAAACCTGAACACTAGGGACAGACTCTGATTCTTTCTCTTCCAACTGTTCCACAGGTTTTATAAGCACCCAATTTTCTGAATTAAATTTCCTTCTGCTGGGGATGCCTGGAGTGCTTTCCATATTTTGGACTGACTGCATCCTGGCTGATACAGCAGATAGGAAATTTGTCCAAGATCACAAGCGAACAAGTGGAATCAGGAGTCAAACCTAGGTGTGTAGGTGTGTCTGATTTCAGAGCCTGCACTAAAGAAAACAAAACCACAAAACTTAAAATAATAAAACATTTAAAAAATTGTGGTAAAATATACATAACATAAAATTTGTCTTATTGACCATATTAAATAAATGTTACCATCGTAACCATTTCTAAGTATACAGTTCAGTGGCATTAAGGACACTCACACCGTCGCACAGCCATCACCACCATCCATCTTCAGAACTCTTTCCATCTTGCAAAACTAAAGCATTGTACCTGTTAAACAAAAACTCTTTACTCTCCTTCCCCACCAACTCCTGGCAACTACCCTTATAATTTCTGTCTCTATGAACTTGACTACTCTAGGAACCTCACATAAGTGGAATCATATGGTATGGATGCTTTTGTGACTGTCTTATTTCACCTAGTATTTTGACATTAAGTTTTATCCATGTTGTAGCGTGTGTAAGAGTTTTCTCCTTTGTTTAGGCTGAATAATATTCCATTCTGTGTATATACCACGTTTTACTTATCCGTTCGTCTGCTGATGGGCACCTGGTTTGCTTTCATATTTTCGTTATTGTGACTAGTTCCACTGTGAACATAGGTGTACAAAAGGGCCTATACACTTAACCTATCCACCATGTGGTTTCTAGCTGCCCAGTGATTTCCATTTCACAGCATTCTGAAGACATGTGATTACTCTCCTACCTTTGAGTCTGAAGAATGGGACATCATTTCTCCAAAGTTGAAATGCAAGATTAACAATCATTTCGTAGAAAACCAGGCTGCTTTTCAGCATGGTACTGGTACCAAAACAGATATATAGACCAGTGGAACAGAACAGAGGCCTCAGAAATAATGTCACACATCTATAACCATCTGATCTTTGACAAACCTGACAAAAACAAGAAATGGGGAAAGGATTCCCTGTTTAATAAATGGTGCTGGGAAAACTGGCTAGCCATATGTAGAAAGCTGAAACTAGATCCCTTCCTTATACCTTATACAAAAACTAATTAAAGATGGATTGAAGACTTAAATGTTAGACCTAAAACCATAGAAACCCTAGAAGAAAACCTAGGCAATACCATTCACGACATAGGCATGGGCAAGGACTTCATGACTAAAACACCAAAAGCAGTGGCAACAAAAGCCAAAATAGACAGATGAGATCTAATTAAACTAAAGAGCTTCTGCACAGCAAAAGCAACTACCATCAGAGTGAACAGGCAACCTACAGAATGGGAGAAAATTTTTGCAATCTACCCATCTGACAAAGGGTTAATATCCAGAATCTATAAAGAACTCAAACAAATTTACAAGAAAAAAAATAAACAATCCCATCAAAAAGTGGGCAAAGGATATGAACAGACACTTCTCAAAAGAAGCCATCTATGCAGCCAACAGACACATGAAAAAATGCTCATCATCACTGGTCATCAGAGAAATGCAAATTAAAACCACAATGAGATACCATCTCACACCAGTTAGAATGGCAATCATTAAAAAGTCAGGAAACAACAGATGCTGGAGAGGATGTGGAGAAATAGGAATGCTTTACACTGTTGGTGGGAGTGCAAATTGGTTCAACCGTTGTGGAAGACAGTGTGGCAATTCCTCAAGGATCTAGAACTAGAATTACCATTTGACCCAGCAATCCCATTACTGGGTATATACCCAAAGGATTATAAATCATGCTACTATAAAGACATATGCACACGTATGTTTATTGCGGCACTATTCACAATAGCAAAGACTTGGAACCAACCCAAATGTCCATCAATGACAGACTGGATTAAGAAAACGTGGCACATGTATACCATGGAATACTATGCAGCCATAAAAAAGGATGAGTTCATGTCCTTTGCAAGACCATGGATGAAGCTGGAAACCATCATTCTCAGCAAACAATCGCAAGGACAGAAAACCAAACACCGCATGTTCTCACTCACAGGTGGGAATTGAACAATGAGATCACTTGGACACAGGGTGGGGAACATCATACACTGGGACCTGTTGGGGGTTGGGGGACTGGGGGAGGGACAGCATTAGGAGAAATACCTATTGTAAACGATGAGTTGATGGGTGTAGCAAACAAACATGGCACATGGATACCTATGTATCAAACCTGCACGTTGTGCACATGTACCCTAGAACTTAAAGTATAATTAAAAAAAAAAAAAAAGAAAACCAGGCTGTTTTCATCCGGGTCATTGGTGCAGATGGACACATCAGGCTGAAGAAGGAGCTGGGCGAGGGAGGCAAGGGAGGGAATGGATGGAGCGTTGAGATAGTTTGAGAACCAGCAAACTAGAAGCTTATTTCTGAGCCCCTGATGCAGAGGCTCAAGACACTGCCCTACTCTGTTTAGCAGCAGGCTCAGGACACCTCCAATTTGAAGGGCAGGCTGTGTATTAGGAAATCACTGGTGGCTCTGGAGTGGGTTTTGCTACCAAAGTGAATTGATAGGTTGCCTTGGGTCCCTGCATTGTTACTTAATTTCTGCTTTTACCTTTCTTACCTTCTGCTCCCAAGGGCTAGGACTTCACTCTGGCTTCTTTTACTCATTTATTTATTAAAATCATTTATTCATTGATTCAATAACTATCTATTGAGTTTTGGTGTGCGCTAGGCATGGGAGATAGAGCAGCAAACAAGCAGATACAGTCTTGGCTTTGTGAATCTTGCTTTAGAGCAGGAAAGGCACAGAATAAATCCACACATAGGATTACTTAAGACATCGGCTTGTGCCATGAAGAAAATCAAGCAGGGTTGTAAGGTAGAGAATGACTGGGTGAGGGGTGGGGAACATGAGGAGGTGAGTTAGGAGATGTATCTCTGAGGGGATATCTCTGAGGGGGTGACGTTCGAAATGAGATCTGAGTGACAAGGCCCCAGCCCTGTGAGGACCTGGGTGGGGGGGCATTTCAGGTGCAGGGAAAAGCATGTGCAAAGGCCATGAGGCAGGAAAGAGAGCTTGCCATGTTCACAAACTAGAAAGAAGGCCTCTGGTTACCCGCAACAATGAATAGTCCTTGACCAGGGCTGCAGATCACCTGAGGCCAGGAGTTCGAGACCAGCCTGGCCAAAATGGTGAAACTCCGTCTCTATTAAAAATACAACAAATTAGCCAGGCTTGGTGGCAGGCACCTGTAATCCTAGCTACTTGGAAGGCTGAGGCAGAATTGCTTGAATCTGGAAGGTGGAGGTTGCAGTGAGCCGAGGTCACACAAATACACTCCAGCCTGGGTGAAAGAGTGAGACTCCATCTCAAAAAAACAACAAACAAAAAAAACTAACAGAAAAAATGGATAGTTCTCACAACCCAGTAGAACATAAAATTTGAACCAAAGGCTGCCTGCCTTGAACACCCACTGAAAATGGAAGCGGCTTCCCTTGTTAATCCTTATTTCTGGTTAACCCTGGTCCTGGTTAACCCTTATTTCCCTCACGTCTGCCCCTTCCTACACTGTCTTCATGTCTCCCTTCACTACTGTGTTCCGAGCATGTTCCACAGCTGAGCCCAGGAAGCCAAAGTCCTCTTTTTAGACACAAGTTCTTACTCAACTTAGAGGCAGAGAATGTTTCCCTAGACAGAGGTTTGTCTGTTTGTGACATGGCATGCTCTGGGGCACATAGCACCTCTTTGACCCAGGCTCACAGATTAGGCAAGTCCAAATTGGGGTTGGCAAACACATCGCTCATTTATTCATTTATCAATAGTTATTAGCATCACCATCAATAGAAACAAGTATAACCAATGACAGTTAATGATGGGAAATTAGCAAGGAAGGTATTTTTTTGAGGGCACCTAATTGGGACCTGAGGCTCAGGCAAGATTTTTAGAAGGAACTGATATATAAATGGGAGTCTGAAAGGTAAGTAGGAATTGGCTAGTAGAGGGACTCACGAGAAAAAAGAGAACTGTAGATTCTGGAAACGGCATGTGCAAAGGCCCCAAGGTGGAAGAGAGCATGGGGTATTGGGAGACTTTTGTGTGGATGTAGAAGTGTTTTTCAAGAAGGGTGTATGTGTAAGAATCTGGGGGGAATCCTCTAGCCTGTAGGATCCACATTCTGCAGTGCCTTTTTCACCATGGTTTTTGTGTGTGGATTTTTTCTGCACACTTCAAAGTTCTTTATTAGAGTGTCAGGCCAATCTCAGAGGGAAATTATTGCAGAGGAGGAACAAAGATTGAAGAGATGGTTAATCTCGACTTTCTCTTGTGCTTTTCCTGCACGTGGAAAGTGATCTCTACAGACACCTCTTCCTTTCTGAACCTGGCTTTCCTCCCTCAGTTTCTGTCCCTGCCTACATATCCCTATTTTTCCAACAGCTCACCCAGCTACGCTCCTGGCTATCTTTGGAAAATTCTGCTCCTTCTGCCATGCAGGGTTTTAAGCCCCAGAGCTCAGGCTTGGGGTGGACAGACTCCAGCTGTGGTGAAGAGAACGAATTGAAGGAAGACAGCATGGAGGGAGAGAGACCAGTTAGGGGGCGTTGTGATGATCTGGGATGGCAGTCATGGCAGAGTGGGTGCAGACAGTGACCATGGTTCAGACATTTTCAAGAGGTCTTTAGGAAGATGTATGGCTGGGACCTATGGATGGACCTATGATGGACATAGGCACTGAAAAAAGAAACGCAGGAGGCAAGATGGGGAGGTAGAGTGGGGCCAGGGGAAGGCACAGTGTGGAACTTGGAGTCACACAACTGCACAACCTTGAACAAGTCACTTAACCCCTCGGAGCTGTCTTTCCTTTCTCTATAAAGTGGGGAGACAAGCAATGCCTATCTCATAGAGTGGTGGCGAGAATTAAATGAGCAGCCTTTAGTGCAGTGATTGGCATATGCAAGCTATCACTGTTAAATCCATTCCAGGGGCTTCTTTCCATAAACACATGGTTACTATAGATCTGAAGTCTTGGAGGAAGACCTGGATGAAGGCAGAGATGTGAGATTTATTTCCCTGAGTCATTGCTCCCACCCACAGGGTAAATGTTTGCAGTATTAATATTGAAGTGTTTAAGAGAATCAACTCTTCACCGAACAGCTTCAGATACTTTAGAGGAACTTGTTTGTATTCAAACAATTAATATGCCAATTGCAAACCAAGCCACTTCACTCATCAGAGTCACCCGGGGACTAGTTGGTGGTAACACTTCGGTGTTTAGTGTGAGTTACAGTATGTGTTGTGGGGCAATAAAACTGTAATTAGTTTTTTTTTTTTTTCAAATGTATTTCACTTTTCCTCTTTCAGATCTTCAGACTGGTGTTCTTTCCCAGTAAGCAGCCTGCATTCTTGGAGTTTCTGGAATCACTTTGAATTCACTTGTATTTTGGTTCTAATGGCAGCTGCAGGGCTCTAAGTGGCCAGCTGTCCTGAGAAGGGTGTGCTAATTGCATTGAGGGGCAGGTTCATCTGTAATCTATGAGTATATTTGAGGTGGCCTGGGGTGGTAACTGATTCAAATTAAGATAATAAACATATAATTTCTTCCAACCAGCCTCTGGGCTCTATATTTCTCCCATCATAGGAGTCTAGTTGAACAAGAAAAATTAAGAAAGTGTAACTAGCAAAGGAAGATATGAATGGGTAAGAAGATGGACCAGTTGCAAACTAAATAGTCGTATCAGTTATTTGTGCTGTGCATAATACAGTCCCAAAACTTAGTGGCCTAGGACAGCAACTTATTAGGCTGGGCGAGTTTTCTGCTGGTTTCCTCTGGGTTCGTCACACGGTTCATTCAATTGGGACCTGGGTTCAGCTGGGATGGCTGGGAATTTCTGGGCCTCTCTCCAAGGCATGGATCACCCTAACCTTCCTACAGGCATTGCCCAAAAGAAGTCACACATCCAAGTCTAGAGTCACTGTGGGGGAGGAGACTACACAAGGGCATGGATTCTGAGAAGGGGGTGTCATTGTAGGTCATGGCTATGACAGTCTAGCTCAATAGCCCATGCAACATTTCAAAGACTTAATAACTGCAGGTTCACTGACTCGCATAAAGGTGGTGGCGCAGATGCTGATAATAATCATAATACTGTTATTAATAATATATACCATTTTATACAACACTAATTAAGTGTTAGGGGTTTAAATAATGCATTCAATTATTTAATCTTCACAGCAATTCTTCCGGGTTGGTACCACCTCCCAGTTTATAGTTGAGGAAACCGAGGCTCAGAAAAGTGAAGTACGTTTTTCAAAGCATATCTAGTGGCTGCAGTTCTTCCTGAAGTGGGAGAGGCATGACCTGAATCCTTCCGCTGTGGCCAAGAGATCTCTGGACAAAGCTAAATAACAATTCCACAGGAGGTCCTTTGACTTGTTGAGATGTAAGCAGCTTTCACCAAATAGCAGTTTGATGAGCTGAGCATAAGTGAATCAGAAACACGAGGCTGATGTTTGTCTTCATCTGCACAGGGGTTTGGCAGTTTCCAAGTTCCCTTGGCAAGCAGGATTCAGGCTCTGCCAAAACCTGGGGCTCTGGCATCATCGTGCGGGCCTGCAGGTCAGGCCAGGCCTCCAGCCCTCCTGCTGTTCCAATCAGAGTCCGGCCCCTTGTGGCCTCTCCTGCAGCTTCTTCCTGTCCTCGAGTCCCAGGGATAGAACAACAGGAGGTATCTCCATGACTCTAGCACATGTGGGGCAAGATGGCACAGGCACGGTTTGCTGGAGCACTGTCAGGGCAGCAGTCCCTTAGGTGCCAGGAAGCCCAGGCTTCGGAAATTGTGGTGACAGGGCCCATCCACAGGGCGTGCTGTCGGGAATAAGCTCTGGGTGAGGAGAAACTTGGCCTAACAGGACAGGGAGGCTCACCCTGGGCCAAGACGGAGGCGATCTCACCCAATGCCTTTAAGATCCTGGGATGTCAATCTGAGAAAAAGCAGGTTTCAGGCTGAAAAAGTTTGGAACAGACATGGTTAATTATGCATTTTTTATTGCAAAACTTCTCAGAACCTTTGATATTCTGATGTGTCAATCCGAGATGGGAGGCAGGGGTGTGCAGATTCAAGCTTGTCTGACAGTGGAGCATTTGGCTCAGCATTTTTTGGGGCTGGTGTTCTCCGGGAGGCACAAAACGATGCCGCTTTCAGTGTGCTCTCAGACCTGCAGGCGCCAGAACGCAGACTCATGATGGCAGGGACTACCTCTGCTTTATTGATATCTCTATAGTCTAGTATATGAGAAGTGGCCAATGAATGCTGGGTAAAGAAATCAGTGAATGAATGAATGTAGGACATTCACAGAATTCCTCCCTCCCTCCCTTCCTCCCTTCCTTCCTCCTTCTTTCCTCCCTGCTTCTCTTCTCCTCTCTTCCTCCCTTCCTTCCCTTTCTCTTCCTTCCTTCTTTCCTCCTTTCCTTTCTCCTACCTCCCTCCTTCTCTCCTTCCCTTTCTTTCTCCCTCCTTCTCTTTTCCCTTCCTTCCTCCTTTCTTTTTTCCTTCCCCCAAGTATTTCTTATGGTAGTCACTGTGCTAGATCCTAGGGACACAATACAGAAACAGAACAAGACTGGGAATGGTGGCTCACACCTGTAATTCTAGCAATTTGGGAGGCTGAGGCGAGAGGATTGCTTGAGACCAGGAGTCTGAGACAAGCCTGGGCAGTATGGAGAAAATCCACCTCTACAAAAAATATAAAAAATTAGTTGGGTGTGGTAGTGGGTGCCTGTAGTCCCAGCTACATGGGAGGCTGAGGTGGGAAGATCGCCTGAGCCTGGGAGGTCAAGGCTGCAGTGAGCAGTGATCATGCCACTACACTCCCGCTGGATGACAGAGTGAGACCCTGTCTCAATGAAATAAAATAAAATAAAATAAAAACAGAACAGATCTGTTGTATGGTAATACATTAATTATAATTGTTGACTTCAGGAGACTAACTGATTTTGCTCCCTTAACTGGAGAAGGGTGAGAGGCTGAGAGCTGCCTGAACCACCCTGCCAAGGGCTAGAGAGCAGACACCTCCTGACCCATGGCAGGTTGGCTACTTGTTTGTCAAGATCAGACTGCAGGCTCCTTCTTGCTCCCCTGGAATATCCCTTAGTACCTCTTTGTCGACAAGGCCTCAAGCAGGCCACGAGCCCTCTAATTCCATTTCCTTGCTGCTGCTAAGGCCAAGATACTGGCCTGGCAGCTCTGGGAGGGCAGGGGCCATGTCTGCCTTGCCCACCAGGGAATCTCTAGTACCTGTCAGGGACCTGGCATTAGTGAATAATTGACAAATGATGAAGTCCAGAAACAACGCTGATTTAAGGCATACATAGGTCCATATCCATGGGTAAGAAAGAAACAAAAGGAGCAGTATGTGAAGTTCTGGGGTGTTCCCGACTTCTTGATCGTGGTCCCAGCTCTGAAACTCCAGATGTGCCCCTTGCAAAAGCTGCAGAATGTTCCCCCAGCCTCCCTTACTGATCCCTGAACCTGGAGCTCAGCCAATATCCCTCCATCTCCTCTTATGACCAACTTTTCTTCCAGGGATCCGGAAAGACCATTCCTCATCCCATGTTGGCCCTTAGCATCTGCATCTGGTGGTGACTGGTTGGTACTATCAGATGCTAGAGCTGAACTCACCTCCTGGATTCAAGGCAAAGTTCTGAAAACACGGGGAATGTTAACATTGTATTATCATAAGCATGGAAACCTACTTCAGACCACAGTATGGTGATGGTGAAAAGGGGGGTCTCTGGGGCTTCCCCCAACATTGAACACCCATAGTAGGCAGGTGACTGGGCTAGGGCCTGTGCTCATGCCTTACACAATCCTGCAAGACAGGGGCTGCTGCTCCATTTTACAGATGAGGAAACTGAGTCTCAGTGGACAAAAGTGACATGTCAGAATCCAAGTGGCTGAATGGGTTTTGAAATCAGGCATGGCTGATTCTGAAGCCCCGGTGACTTTCAGACAGCCCCATTGCTTCCTGAGGGTATGCACTTTTCAAGGCTGTCTCCTCAGCTCTGATGACAAAGGGAAAGCCTCAGGGAGAGATGTGAGGAGTGAGACCAAAAGGCCATGGGGTAAGGGAAGAGGAGTAAACCTACTCCTTCATTTATTCATCCACTAAGATAATACTGAGCATCTACTCTGGGCTAGAGGCTGGGGACCCAGCAGAAAGAAATCCAGCCTGTAGACTCAGAAGGTGAGTCACATATTTTTTAAGTATGCTAAGTCTTCATTTAACATTGTTGATAAGTTCTGAGAAACTGTGACTTTAAGTTAAAGAATGTGCTATATAACAAAATCATTTTACCATAAGCTAATTGATATAAACAAGAAGTAAGTTCCTATGGCATGCAGTATGTCATTTTGCTTAATGTCACAGTTTCGGAGAGCCTATTGATAATGTTAAGTGAGAATTTGCTGTATCCCACACATAAATGTAAATGGAACCTGTGAACAGTGCTCTGAAGGAGAAGTGTGAGGCAATAAGAGACATAATGAGAGGGCTCTGGTATGGTCAAGGGGGACAAGGTGGCTTCCCTGGGGAGGCAATGTTTCATCTGGGATCTCAAAAATGAGTAGGGGCTGGGGACAGTGGCTTGCACCTCTAATCCCAGCTATTTGGGAGGCTGAGGCAGGAAGATCGCTTAAGACCAGAAGTTTGTGACCAGCCTGGGAAACACAGCAAGAACATTGCCTCTTAAAAGAATGAGTAGGAGTTAGCAAGATGTGTGAGTGTGGAGGGGCAGGAGCAAGAAATATTCCAGAGAGCGCCAAAAGCATATGCAAAGGCCCTGGGCAGAGGAGATCCTGGGTCTGTCCGGATGACAGTGAAAAAAGTCTAGGTGGTGTCTTGAAGTTGGAGCACAATTAGCTACTGAAATATTTTAAGCAGAGGAGGGGACATAATCATGTTGGGATTTGGAAACTATCCAACTGTCCTCCTGGCTCCTATACAAGGGGGTATGCTTCCATGTAACTGCTGAGAGTAAGCCTAGCAAGAAGGGATTGGGAGCTGAATCTCCATATGCCAATTCCTTTTGAGAGGCCTCAGTTTCTCCATCTGTATAGTGAGTTTGTAGTCAATGGTGGATATTTTCCATCCAGTTTAAATGTCCTGTGGCACTTCCTCTCTCTCTATGCTGTCCCTCAACAGGACTTTCAGTCCTGGGGAGAAGAAATTCTTTGTATTTCTCAGTCTTCCTCTTGACCATTTTACCACGAACACTTCAAAAGTGAATTCCCATGTGCGCACGGATGCATATTTGTAGATACTTAGGAAGAGAATAGGAACTGTTATCTTGGGAGGGCCATGCAGTGGTATCTATTGAACCTAAACATGTGTAGCTGTGATTTAGAGATTCTACTCCTTGGCATCAACCTTCAAAAAATACCTGCATATGGGCAAAGAAGGATTATAGTTTAAAGTCACTACTTGACAACAATTAAAAGGTATGGCACATTTATAGTATTAGATACTAAGCAGCCATTAAAAGAAATTGTGGCTCCTCTATGTAACAACGTGGAAAATCTCTGAGGCATTCTGATGGGTGAAAAAACAAGTTATGGAAACATACGTACAAGTTATACAAACATACATACATACATTTGGGAAAATAAGTATGGGAAGGTCCCCTACACCTAGCCTTTCTTATGAGGCTGTGTCATCTACACACACCACACAAAGAATAGAGATTGAAGGAGAAACACTTAACTGATAGTAGTGGTTGTCTCTGGATGGGCTTGGAGGTGACAGTGTCAAGGAGGACTCCTGCCTTCTTAGTAATATTCTAATATTTCTAAAAGGAGGAATGCTAGCTTCTAGTGTAAACTAACATTAATTAAAAAATAAGATAGAACCCTTGAAGACACTCAGGAAAATATTAACCGTATTTACAACTGCAGAGGCCGTGTGGTACGGCCTGAGGGGTGGTTTCCCATTTCTATATTTCTATATTTGATAGTCTTTACACTTTTTTCATAATGAGAATATCTTTATATATTCATGGTGCAATAAAAAAAGGGAAAAAAGGAAGTAGTCCTTCCAATTTAGTTCTTCTCCAAATGAGCTCAGCAGCTGAGAACACTTGGGGGAGCTGAGGCCCAGGGAGCCCATGTGATTGCAAGCAAGCGAGCAGTGAGTCAGTGGGCGAGGGAAGAAAAGGCCATCCACAGCGCCCGGCTGCATCACGTGACCCCAGAATACAGCAAACTGGCTTGTTTTGCAATCCAGGCAGGTCCTCTAACCACAGGCCTGCTGGCTGGCCCCATGCGGCTGGGGGAGAGGGTGCCAACCCTCTTCCCTTGAATGAGTCATGCCTCTTCCCGCAATAGCTGGGGGAGGACGTGGAGAAGTTGATCTCTGGGGCAGAGGCACAGCTACTGCTCATAGCCCCTGCCAGGCTGGGCACCCTGAAGGCTGAAGGGCCCCAGGGGCCTTTGGGGATGTCCCCAGATGAAGGCTGTAGATGAACATAATCATGGACATCTCTTGTAGGCCACGGCAGTCAGTGCCCACGTGTGGTGATTATAAGGAGGTGGGGTTTTGGGGAGCTTCCGTCGCACACTGATGTATATTATGTCCGGGACACTGTGCTCACGTGTCCTATTACCTATGAAACAGGGCTAACTGTCCCTATTTCACAGATGATAAAACTGAGCCTCAATGGAGGTAAGTAACTCGTCCACATTCTGAGGTCCAAGCTAGTAAGTAGTGTAAATGGGGTGCAAAACCCAGTGTAGCTAAATCCAAGACCAGGTGATTTTCACTGCACTCTGGTTGCTTCCTTTGGACAGAAAATATGTGCTCCCAGCTGTGTGTCCTTGGAGGCCACTTCTCATGGGACACACTCTCAGGTTTGCTTATAGAAGCAGAAGATGAGGCACAAGAAAAGTGGGAAGTCCTCAGGGATGGCAGCACAGTGATTCTCTGCTAGGTACCAGCCTGAGTACATCACTGCCATATGCTCTTCAGTCTCCTCAACAACTGGTGAAACAATCATCCCTGTTTTGCAGATGGGCAAACTGAGGCTCAGAGACTGAAATGATTATCTAATCACATAGCTAGCAAGAAGAAGCAGGATTCAAAACCAGGTCTATTGGAGTCCAAAACTTACCTTGTGTAGTTACTCGTAAGTCCCGTCAACCTGTGGGCACACATTCTCGGTGAGACCCGGCTCTCAGTCCTCCTTTCTCTCTTCAGCCTGACTCTTGTCCATGAGGCAAATTCTCATTCATGCTTCAGTACTCCATGGGACATGGCCTTCTCCATGAAGCCTTCCTCAGCTCCTCAGTGAGGGATTCTCACCTCTGTCCTCATAGTTTCCTGACCTCAAAGACCTGTAATGACATAGGGCACACGGCTTTGTGGCTGTTCCTACTTGTCTATTCAGGAGACCTGTGAGCATCTGTAAGGTAGAGATAGTATCATGTTTTTCAATTTTTTAACCTCTTTGATTATGTTTTTTTTTTTTTTTAATTCAGAAGCTAATACAGTGGTTAGGTTACATCATAGCTTTATGGATCCACAGATCTGGGTTTGAATCCTCACTAGGCTGGGCAATGTTGGGGCAATCACTTTACTTATTTCAGCTCCATCTGTAAAATGGAAATTCTAATGTCTACATCTCAGTGACCTTGTAAAGATTAATTGAAATATACATCTGTAAAGGGCTTAGCACAGTGCCTGAGGCACAGAGTGCATAAATATTATGACCTTCTGGCCTAGTCCTGTGGTGTATCAAGACTTGACTAGGGAAAGGGTGACTGCCCTTGTTCATGAGGCTGTCCCTAGTCCATTGCAAGGACCTGATTTGAAGCTTTGAGTACTGCGCATAATTTATAACTTTATCCCCTGAATATATCATTCTTTCTTCTTCAGAGGTGGCCATGGATGGTGACTTACACCCCAAATTTAAAGATGCAGACAGCAATGGGATGGGCCGAACAAATCTCTAAACAAAAATTCACGTATGAAGTTACGTAAAAATTAAACAAACATTTTCAAAAATGTTAATTCTTAGTTCTAATCAAGGAGATTAAAATGATTTACATTAATCATTTCAGAAAAAAATGTTATTAATGCCCAATGCTGGTGAGGTTGGAATGAAAATCATGCATGCACTGCTTGTGACCATCCAAATTCTTACAAGTTTGGGGACAATATGAGAACATATTATCACACCCTGATATTCAAAGTGAGAAAATGATCTTGAAGAAAAAACTAGCTATAAGCAAAAGATGGTTATTACATCAATATCTAGAACAGAAAAACCCTAGATAATTCTCAAAGGCCCATTTACAAGGGTGTGGTAAATTAAATCATGGTGCACCAATGTAATCATCAGCAGTGTTGATGACAAAGGTCTCATGGAAACGTACAAGATGTTTATTTTACATTACCTAGAGAGCAGAATATTAACTGGAATTTATGAATGTAACTATGTTAAATTTATGCAAGAACAAATATGGGCAAGAACAGAAAGGTCAGAGGCGGAATGAAAGGGTTGAGGTAGGTGGCAGGCTGTGGATTGCCTCCAATGCTATTTGGACTGAGTCACCCTGTAAGTGACCTGAGGAAGTCCCCTGACTTTGGGATTTCATGGCCAGCATCCTTTTCACCAGGCAGTCCAGACTTTCTGCATCTCCTGCAGTCAGGCCTCACCACTGATTCCTCAAATACATTTTCCAAAGATAGAAATGCATATAATTGCCTTTTGTCTGGCTTCAGAAAGCCAAACGGCCTTTACCAGGCATTTTTGGGAGGCCAAAGCACTCTGATCTTGACTAGAAGGTTCCCCAGGAGTGCTCTTCAGCATTGATCAGCAGGAGCTGATCTTGCTCAATGGCTCCTAAGAGCTCTTTTCATAGAAACAAAGAGCTTGCATGGCGGGGAAGCCATCTTAGGCCTAATGAGGCTGATGGGAACCTCGTTAGTTAAGTTAGGAAATTTGGCTGCCCAAGAAATGTGTGGAGGAATCATGCACTTTGGCCTACAGGGTCATTTTCAACTTTAGACAAGGCGATATCATGGATGGAACCATTCGTGTCTGAAAGGAATTGCAGAGGGGCCCTCTGCAGGGAGAAAATTCCCAGCTCTCCAGCCACCCCATAGTCTCCCCAGAATCTTCTTTAGCCCCATCCACAGATGCAGGCCCCTGTCCTATGCTTCCATCACAGATGGCCCTGCCTTTGCCCAGCTGCTGAGAACAGGCGTGCACTGCCAGTCAACACCCAGCCCTGCCACCAAATCACACTATTACAACCTGGATAACCTGAGTAGCCAGAGAGGAATGATTAGGCTCAGTAATGATTTTGCCTTTACTATTGTTCATTTGTTCATTCACTCATCTGTTCTTCAGTTATGAAGCACCACCTGCTCTATGTTAGACACTGTTTTAGATCATGGGGATATGCCAGGACCATGGTGGCCCCAAGTGAATAATAAAAAGCCAAGAAAATAACATATTTCTGTGAGTTCTATAAAAGAAATCGATGAGGTGTTTTGTTCTGGTACAGAATAATGGGTAGGGATGAGCAGGGCAGACCTTCCTTCCATTGGGGTGACCACTGGGGAACCTTTTGAGGAAGTGTCAGTTCAGCAAAGGTTGGAAAGGGCGAGGAAAAGCCAGCTATGCAAAAATCTGGGGGAAGAGCCTTCCAGGGAGAGGGAACAGCTGAGCAGAGTGCAGGCAGGCAGAAGCTGGTGTGGTCCAGCATCCTAGAAACATGCTTCCCTGTCTCCTTTCACTCCTCTCTTTCTCTCTGTCCCTGCTCTCTTGCTCTCCCTCTTTCCCTCCCTAGTTGATCATTTTTGTCTCTCTCTGTATCTTGGTGTCTGATTGACTTACTTTGAGTCTGGCCCTGTCTGTCTCTGTCTTTTTTTTTTTTTTTCTTCTTCCCCTTCCTGATCTTTCAGTCTCCCTAACTCCGAATCGCTTTTTCCCAGCCTTTGTCTTTTTTCGTACTCTCCCACCCTCGCCCTGTGTTTTCTTAGCACCTCTCACTTTCTCTCTCTCCCCCTCCCCTTTATCTCTCTGTCTCCACCTGACTTTGGTTCCAGTGCTATCTCCCACTTTCCGCCCCTTTGCCTGATGTCTCTTCCGTTTCTGGGCAGAGGCCGCTGGGAAGCATGTCTGATTGATATTGCTACTGACAGTCAAAGCCTTTAAATCATTCCCACAGTGTGTCTCTGGGAAGTAGTAAGCCGGTAGTGTTTTGTCTGTAGCTGAGAAAGACAGGGATTTCTAAACAAATATATACATTCTCAGAAATCCAAGTGATTGTATTTCTCCATTGATCCATGATGATGTTGAGTAAGTGTAAAGCTTGCCTGGTGCCTGCAGGGAATCAGAGAGTGAGCAGGCTGTGCTGGACGAGGAAGGAGGAGGGGGCCGAAACTGGCCCAATGGGGCCCAGGCTACAGCGTGTGCTCTGGGCTCCAAGGACCTGAACAAAGTGGCTTATTTGTAGAAGGGAAAGGGATTACTTCCTGTTGGGAGAATCAGAGAAAGCTTTATGATGCTTAAGCGTCATCTCTTTTGTGAAACTCTTCCTGACCACCTCTCTTATCCCTAAAGAAAAGTGACAGCTCACCCCACATGTGAGCTCTACTGTGTATGGACGTCTGGCTCAGCAACTAGAACTCTTTTTTATTTTTATTTTACTTTAAGTTCTGGGATACATGTGCAGAACGTGCAGGTTTGTTACATAGGTATAAACGTGCCATGGTGGTTTGCTGCACCTATCAGCCTGTCATCTACGTTTTAAGCCCAGTATGCATTAGTTATTTGTCTTAATGCTCTCCCTCCCCTTGCCCCCAATCCCCTGACAAGTCCTGGTGTGTGATGTTCCTCTCCCTGTGCTCATGTGTTATCACTGTTCAACTCCCACTTATGACTGAGAACGCGCAATGTTTGGTTTTCTGTTCCTCTCTTAGTTTGCTGAGGATGATAGTTTCCAGCTTCATCCATGTCCCTGCAAAGGACATGAACTCATTATTTTTTATGACTGCATAGTATTCCATGGTGTATATGTGCCTCATTTTCTTCATCCCGTCTATCACTGATGGTCATTTGGGTTGATTCCAAGCTTTGCTATTGTAAACAGAGCACCTAGAACTCTTTAGGGTCATTATTTGTTCATAGGTTTTTCTTCCTCATGGGACTGTGCACTTCCTAGAAGCAATGATCCAGGGGTACTCAGTTCACAACCTCTGTGGCCATCCTGCAGCCTCTATCCTGTCTGGCTGAATCTGTTTCCAGTTCAGTGCTCTTTATGGGGGTCTATGTAAGTAACACTCGCTCAGTAGGTTGGTGGCTTTGGGAAAGTGCCTCAGTTTCCTCATCTCCAAAATAAGTGTATCAATGAACCAGTGCAGGTGAAGTGCTTGGAATATGATAGAAAATGCTCAGTCATGTGAGCTCTTGTTACTGCTATTGCCATTATTATTACTATTGTCATCATCATCATACTCTTCAGGCTTGGGTGCCTTTTAGTTAATTGGCCATAGAATCCTAGCTCTCTTAGTTATGAACGGATAGGGCACTATAATTTTTGATGCAGAAGGCTATTTATAATCCATGTGGGCTTTTTTATTCTCTCAAATATATTCTTTCACACCCTGAGTCTCTGTGCAGAGATATTTGGAGAACTCAGGGACTGGTTTGGGCATAACAGATGTTTGAGGAGTATTAGTTCCTTCTCCTCTCTTTCTGCTTGTTTGCTTTGCCTGGAAAGGCCTCCTCTGTTGTGTATCTGCCTCCCGACTTCCAAGCTGATGCAATTATTTCTTCCCGGTGGTGTCTTGCCTGACGTCTGGCCCTTGTCAGCTCTTGGGAGGGTGAGATGATTCCCTTCAGTTGGTCATAGCTACACAGCATAAGCTTTGCCTGAGTGTTTGCTATAGTAGTTTAAGAGGCTCGATTTATTTGATTCCAAAACTTTTTACCACTTCTCTCTGAAGTTTGGCTTCTTCTAGTGTAAAATGGGAGTATCATGTACTTATACCTTAAATGAAGATTAAAGGAGCTAATACGTTCTCCATCCTTACCCTAGTGTAAACTATCCAAGGGCAAAGGCTATGTCTGATTCATCTCTGAAGTTCTAGAGCTGTGCTATCCAGCATGGTAGCCATGAGCCACATGTTGCTATTGAGTGCTTTATATATGGCTGGTCTGGATTAAGCTGAGCTGCAAGTTCAAAATACACGTGGATTTCAAAGACTGAGGACAAAAAACGTGCAAAATAACTCAATTTTTATAGTGATTGCATGTTGAAATAATAAGATTCTGGATATGTTGAGTTAAATAAAATGAGTGAAAAAATATTAAATATTAACGGTATTTATATTTTATATTAAAATAAATATATACTATGCTACAATACTCACTTTATAGTAACAAAAATAATTATTAAATAGTAACATTATTATTTAAATTGAGTTTGCTTATTTCTTTTTGATTTTTAAAAATATGGCTACTAGAAAATTTAAAATTACATATGTGGCTCACATTATAGTTCTACTGGGTGGTGCTGCCTTAGAACACAGTTAAGAATCTGCTTAGCACAATTGGGCACTGCATGTAGATGGGAATGGATGGGTAAATAAATAGAGAAGGAAAAATAAAAGTAATTGAATGGATAGATAAATAAATTAGTAAATTAATAAAGGGTTAAATGAACAGATTAAAATAGGTGAATAGAGAGATAAATGAATAAATAAATAGAGGGATGGATAGATGGGGCAGGTGGATAGATGAATGGAAGGAGGAATTAATAGAATGATGGAGTGAAAGAATGGCTATAAATAAAAAATGAAAAAATTAGTAGATAAATAAATTATGAAAAAAGTTAAATATATAAATGCGTAAGTACAAAAAATAGATACATAAAGAAATAAAGAACAGATGTCCTGAGAAACCAGGACTTGACTTTGACAAGAAGTTTTGTTCTTGTTCCTGGGCCCATGGAGTCTAAATCTTTGACCAAGAAAAAAGGTTTACCCTTGCTCTTGGGGAATTTATTATTTTAATTGTTAGCCTTCATCAGAGGTTATTGGAATTTCTTCCCCCTCAGACAGTTTATCACTTGTAAATTATTTGTCACATCGTTGCAATTCTATCCAGATCCTTAACTTTCTAATCATGCATCTTTTATGGGGTCTCCTTTAAAGAAGCACTATAATTACGTGCCAAGGGTCTCAGTAAATTTTATCAGGCCATAAAATATTATACTTTAATTATTTGAAAGGGGAATAAAGGCAAATGTTCCCTCTGCAATACTGGTGATCAATACTGCAGGACCCATGGTGGCACAGGCTGGTCCAGATGCCCTTCTTGGGGAGTCCAAAGAGCTCATGCTTCCTGTCCCATGCAGAGCCTGCACATAGCAGTGGGGCCTGTTGTACTGAAGGTCTTTCTTGATTCTCCAACGGACATTGGGCCATAGTCAACTCATAAGTATACATCCTTGAAGTGGTTTTATTGTGCGCAGCATGTCTAAGCAGTTGTTGGGGAGAATGCTGTTATTTCACCCTTTTTACAGATGAGGAAACTTCGACCCAAAGGGCAATTAGACATGGGGTTCTAACTTAGCTCTCCTGGCTCCCTGGTGGTTTTCTGCCCCCCCCATCATGTCACAACTGCTATTATGAACTTGATTCAGAGAATATATATGAGTTTACTGAGTGGAATTTTTTTATTCTCAAGGATTTGGAAGTAGTAATACTCTGGCGTCAGCACCTTGCCTCCAACATTTAATTAGGTTGTTTATTCATGTTAAACCCTGGTGTTGGAATGAAGTAGTAAACAAGGCAGACAAGCCCACGTTCTCCTGGGGCTTGTGGTCTGCCTGGGGAGACAGGCATTGGTCAAATTATCATACAAACCATAGCAATTGTACCTATCATGATTGCTAAGAATGAAGGGTCCATGGGTTTTGAGAGCTTAAAAACAGGAACCTTTAATGAGCTGAGGGAGGTCATGGAGGCTTCCCAGAGAAAATAAGTGATCTGAGATCTGAAGGATAAGTAGAAGTTAACTAGGTAAACAGAGGAAGGGAGAGTGTTCTAGATAGAGGGAACAGGCTATGCAAAGGGCCTGTGGCAGGAAGAAAATGCAGGGTGGCTGAAGCCCAGTTACCAATGAGAGACAGAGTTAACAAGCCATGTTAAGGCTTTTGGTTTTTACCCTAAGAGCAATGAAGTTTCAGGCAGAGATTTAGTGAAGAGAGATTTCTTTAAAGGCAGTACAGGTAAGATTAAGCTCAGTGCAGGAGACGAGAAGAGGAAGGATTGTGTGTACAAAGGAAAGTCAGAGGACTCATTTCTCTAAGCACAGAGGTGAATTCAAGAAGAGGTGGAAGGCAGGAAAGGATGACTAATCCCCACTCATCCTTCTGGTTTTGGCTTCTATGTCATTTCCTTAGGGAGTCCTTTTCTGACCCCCAGCTTGGCCAGTCCCTTCACCCCCACAAGTGGTTCCCCACCCTTCACTTCCCTTTTCACAACACACACACTGTTACTGCCACATCTTACTTAATGGCCTCTTCCCCTCACTGGCTGTGGGCCCCATCCGTGAGGGCAGGGATCAAGTGTGTCTTGATCACTGCTAGTTGCCCCACTCCCAGCCCAGGGCCTGGTACATGGTTGGCAGGCGAGACATATTGCTAAATGAACAAATGATTGGGACACCCATGAGAGGTGGAATTTGTAAGGGGCATGTTTCCTCCAGACTCTTTCCCTCATTGCCCCTCCCCCACCCCATCTCTCTCTCCCTCCTTATTCACTTCCCTTTTTCGCCCTAAAGCTGAACTTTTCCAAACTTCCTGTTTAAGGGGCTCTCATCTGAAAGATGTGATCGCCACATGAGAAAATCTCTGAGCTCGGGGTCTGAAATATCAATTTCTCCAGAAAGCGTTGTGCTGTGTATGTTCTTTATACAGACAAATTACCTTGATTGTTGATTCAAGAGGTAAAATGACTTACTTGGTCATGATTATATAGGAGGAAGATGACAGAGCAATTTATGAAAATCCATGTCACCATCTCAGAGTGACTCATCTTGTTACTAGATTTGCTGCTAATTATCTCAGGGTGAATGGTGAACACTTTTTGGTAAACCCTGTGGTCACAAAACTGGTGAAATCCCTAGCAAAACTTTTCTGACTAAAGAAAGTTATATATGTATGTAATACTTATGCTAATGGTAGCAAGCATTTGTTCCAGGAACTTTCCTAACTCTGTATCAGGTGTCTTCCAGTCCAAAAGGCTGAATGTTCTGGCAGGATTTTCTTTTCGGGCAACCGAGTATCTATTATTATATAAAGATACCCTTCAAATAATAACTGAAAACCACCATCATTTACTTTGCTCCCAAATCTACAATTTGAACAGGGTTTGGAAGTGACACACAATACTCCACACAGCATCAGCTGAAGCAGCTCGAGTGAGGCTGAAGATAAACCACCAGGATAACCCACTCACAAGGCTGGCACCAGGGTTCTGCCTCTTGGCCCCCTTCGCAAGAGGCTCTCCACAGCATGTCTTGGGCCTCCTCACAGCATGGTGGCTGAGTTCCAATCATGAGCATCCTAAGTCACAAGAGGTGGAATTTGCCAATTTCTTAAGGTCTTGGCAAAGCTTGCAGGAGGTCACTTTTGCCATACGCTATTGGCCAAAGCGTCATCAACCTGCCTAGATTCAAGGGAAGGGACGGAGACACCTTCTTTCAATAGGAAGTGCTATATTTTTAAAACCCCATAGCAAATATTCATAACCATCTCAGGGGTTCCTTGAACCATTACTTTGATCCAGTATAATCTATCACTGGTTAGGGTGACCTGATAATTTCTTGTCCAAACTAGGAGACATTAAAATAATAAAATGGGATGCTAGGAATAATAGGACCAGCCAATAAGTGCAAAACAATGGTCCCAGACAAACGAAGTATTCAGTCGCTTTGTCTCTGGGGGCAAAGATTAATGCCTTTTAGGTGTTCCCAAGTAATTTTGGAAAGATTATACAACAGACCACTGTGTTCTGTTTAAGTATGGAATCCACTTAAGAAAATCTTGATAAATCCTTTAAAAATAAAGAGTAAATAAAGAGTAATGTCTTACCTGGATATGAAATCATCATTTATCTGGAAATCTCATTTAAATAGAGCTACTGCTTTCCTGAATCTTTCAGTTAACTGTACTGCTCGGTGAGTTATGCTACCATCAGAGACAGAGCACCCCTAAATGCCACTGACTGTGGCTGTCCTGGCCTCTGCTTGCTGAGTGTTCATTCTGTACTTGTTTCTGGGCTAGATCCTGAGAAAGCAGATGTGGATAAAACATGATCCTGACCTCTAGGTGCTTGTAACTTATTAGATAAGACAGTCTAGAACTAATAGGTCATTGCAAAATTCAGTGATAAGGGCCACCATAGAAGTAAAAGTCAGATTTCGTGGGAGCAATAAAAATCAGGTAAATGGAAAAATTCCAGAAAGATTTCACAGAGGAAAGTTACATCAATTTATTGTTTTAATTACCTAGTATGTCTCAGGCACTTGGCTAAGCATTTTATGTCTATCATCTCCTTCAATATTTAGAAAACCCCCTTTGGGGTGAACATTATTACTATCTGTAATTTATAGATGAGGAAACCGAGGCTTAGAGAGGGGAAGTAATTTGCATGCAACTGGCAAGCAGCAGAAGTAGAACAGGTACAGGAGAAAGTGTGACGGAAGATGAGTAGGAGTTTCCAAAGCCTCAAAGAAGGGCATTTTAGGCAGAGGAACCAGCAGTGGTAAGGACGGGCAAGTGGAATAGAGCTTGACCAGCCTGGGATACAGTTGGCCATTTGTTCTGCTTGGAGCACAGCTGCAGGGAGAGGGTGGAAGGAGGATGAAGTAGGGTCTTGGCTGGGAAGGAATCTTGCAAGGTGGAGAGTGGATATTCACAGCTGGCACTGGGCTCTTTCTGTGTGTTGAGGCAAGGAAGTGAGTAGAATGTTAGTCTTAGCCAGTGTGAACCAACTCCAGCTTGGGCCCCTTGCTGTTCCAGGAGTAATCCATGGACCAGCAGCATCACCCAAAATTTGCTTAGAAACATAGCATCAGGCCTCACCTCAGACTTATTGAATCAGAGTCTGCATTTTAGCAAGATCCGCAGGTGCTTTGTCTGCATATGAAAGCTTGGGAAGCACTTTTCTGACACAGTGCAGTTCCCAGAGTTCATAACTTTATCTTTGCTCATAGTCAAGACCTTCCACTGATAGTTTCCAGTTTTGCAAATCCAAGCAATGGTTTGCAAAGGTTTTGAGAAAAGGTCAGAGCTGTAACATCAATAACTGTGATCCAGCCATTAGATTTCCTTCTCCTGGTTGTTCTAGTGACCTGGACACTCTGCAGTGGAACCAGGCCCAACTCTGGTTCCACCTACCCCCTCCAAAAACTTGGAGGAAGTCAGCTCAACAATACAATTTTGTGGGCCACTGGCAGGCACCACGGGTCACTGAGTTCTTATATCATGAGTCCACTGTCGCTACTCCCTGGGGCAGGTATAGATATGAACAGATCCCTACCTTGCCTGGCTCATAGAACAGCTAACCAAGGCTGAATGAGAAAGTGACATCATATTTTACCAGGACAGGGGCTTTCTCTGGTGAAGCTTGGGGGTCTAAGGCCTGAAATGGCTCCTTTTGGCAATCGTATTATCTGCCCACCTGGAGACCCTCTGGGGCAAGAGTGAGGGCAGATGGTGGGGGTATCAGATACCAGAAGGCTTAGGTTGCAGAGATGTTGGCTCTTGCTCCTGGCCATCAGGGAGCCTTAACTAGTTCCTAATGTCAGGAGGGGTGACACTGGGTAGAAATACATCTTCCTGGACACTTCCATTTTTCCTCCTTCCCTCTGTAAGCTATTTCATAGGTACCTCCTCTTCCATGCCAGCCTGTGCTGACCTCTGGGATGAGGAGTGCAGAACTAGTTGTTGACCTGCAAGAGCACTCAGGATAATGGAGAGACAAGCAGTGCAGGGTTTTAAAGGCTCTGAGGAAGGGAAGAAATTGGTGCTGGGAGCACAAGAGGAATGGGTCTCTGGTTCCACTTGGAAGACGGCTCTGCCATTTGCTACCTTTGTGTCTTTGATCCAATGTCACAACCTCTTGGATCCTTAAAATCTCAGTCATGTATGCCATGGCTATACTACTAGTTTCCTCTTCTAGGTTAAGGTGGGGACTAAATGGCCTATGGGACAGTGCCCAGCTGAGGATGTGGCACAGGGTAGGCATTCACAAAATCCTGCCCCCTAACCTCAGACTCCAAGCAGGACCAAGCATCCTGGTCACCCAAAGAGATACATTGAAAGAGCTGGTTTCATTTCACAAGCCACAGTTGCCCAGGGTCCCTCCCTGTCTTATAGGGAAGTGACACCTCCTTCACGTGCCTGAGGAAATGCATGTGATGATGGCGTGCCCCAGGCAAACAAAGGGCTCTTGCAAAACGTATGATTCTCTCCTTGTTGCAGAGGAATGAAAGGGAGGGAGGAAGTAGGCACTGCTCCTTCTTGCATGGCCCACAAGGGGTCTTAAGGCTATTTTTATGAGGATGGACTCTGGGTGATTCAGGGACTCACCCTAAAAGCACTTCTGTCTTGATTTCCTTTTCCTTCTCCTCCTTCTTCTCCTTCCTCCTTTTCTCTTCCTCCTCCCTTTTCTTTTAATAACATACCTTCTATGTGTTTTCTTGAACTTTCTCCCATAGAAGGTAGCCCTCAGAAAACAGTGAACTAATCTAGGCTCCAAGGGGCTTGGTAGGAGAGCTTGTTCATTCTGTGGTTTGCACCAGCCTGGCAGCTGGAGAGCACAAGACAATGGTCCCAGGAGGGCGGTCAGGCGTAAACCTGGCTCACAGAACTCAGAGAAGCTTCAGAGACCTGAAACAAATAGGCTGTAATGTCAATGGGAAGTTCAGGCCTAGCAGAGGAGGGGAGCAAGTTGGGACCTCGCTCTTCCTCCCATTGGCCGGACTCTATCCATTCTTGCAGGCTCAGCTAGAGACATTTTCCTTTGAGAATCTGCTTTTCTTGATGTCCCAAGGATTTGGTCTTAGCAGTAGGTGATGACTAACCCCTTCCTTTGAGCAGCGAGAACTCTGCGTCCTTTGAAGGGAGTGCGAATAATGGGTCCACTTCTGCACTGTGGCTCAGCCTCTCTTCCTAGTCACACCAGGAGTGACCCATGCTATGTAATATCATGGGGCCCACATATATGCATACTCTCTTGCACACCACTAGTGTGTGCACATTTATTTACACCCATATTCACACTTATGCTTTAAGTGTACTTGGCTCCACACATCTCACAGGTGCAGGCACCTGCAGCACAGGGCTCATACTCCCCTCCACAAGTACGTCCTGCCCACTGACTCCATTAGGGAGCTTTATTGCCTGAGCCCCCAGGTGTTTGCAGACCTAACATTGGCAGTGACTGAGTGGGTCTTTTGGTGACACATTCATAAAATCTCATAAATCGTCTCTGTGCAGTGTCCCATGAACATTTTTATTTTCCTCAATAAATACACACATTCTTATTTCCTAACAGCTCCAGCATTGGCAGAATGCCCGGCCAAGGGGTCCACTTACTGTGCACTTGGCCAGGATGCACTGTGGATGGCAATGGGGCCACTCTGTCGGTTGGGACCGAAGACATCTTTGGGGACCTGGGATAATGGAGGCCTGATTTGGATGATAGGAGTCATCTTGTCTGGATACATATTCTACCTCTCCCCTGCAAGCCATTCATCTTTTCGTTTGTTCATTTTTTTCTAATGAAACTCTTTTACTGAGGTTTAAGGCAAGAGTTACATCAAGGCTGTTTTTCAAACTCAAAAACTGAGGCTCAGAAAAATTAAGTGATAGTCAAGGATGGGGCCTGAGGATCTGCATTTGAAGCACACTCCAGGTCATTCTGAGGCAGGTGGCTCCTGGTCACTCTTGAAGAGTGAAGGTATTTTGTGATGAGACCTCAGGACATAAAACATATTTTTCCCTTTTTAAAAATAAAAATCTTGGACATAATAACTCTGAAGAAGAGAGGAGTTACTCTAAGGACAAACATTTTTTACCCAAAATGTAAAACTCTAATAACTTTGGAGTTGACCCTCCAGAGAGGCTGGTAGAGGTGGGTTATTTACCCCTTTCCATGCCAGTTCAACCCTCTCCTGGCTTTGCTCTATCACTTGCCCCGCCTTAAAAATGATGACATTACCTTATAAGGTGATACCTCTTTACCCCTTACAGAGCTCTTCCACAAATATCATTTAATCCCCACCGCAGTCCCACGCAGAGAGCTGTTCCCAACTTCATTTTACAGAGTGAGAAGCAGAAGGGTCAAGATGAAGTTTCACTACCAGTAAGGATCAGAGTCTGGACTATGGCTTCAGTTCCCCAACCTCAAGTACAGTTGCTTCCATGAACTAAAAACTGTTTGCTTGATGTCAGGGGGTTGAGCTTCCTTTGAGCTTCCAGGGGGTCAGTGTGATGTATGCTAGGAATTCCAGGGCTGTGATAACTAAAGTCTCCTGGAATGGAGAGAAGGCAGGAAAAGGGGAGATGAGGGCTGAGGGCAGGGACTGGAGGGTCCTCATTCAGCATTGCCCTATTTTGTGCTATCAAGTCATGCTAATTGGGTGCCATGTCAGAAGTGAAGGGGGACATGTAAAACAAAGGATAATTTTTTTCTATGAGGTTTTTAAAGTTAAAAGCTTGGGTAAGGTGGAAGTGAGGGAGGTATAGAGCTCTTTGCTTTGCTTTGATTTGTATTCTGGGAGGTCCGTTATGAAGGAGCCATCGATAGTCTATGAGTATCACAAAGGACATGGCCAAAGGGGAGCTCCATGAGCTCTGATGCACAAGCCTCTTTCTGGGTTCCCCCAAAATCCTGCCACCAGTGAGTGGGAATGGGGCAAGTTCTCTCCCCTGGGGCACATCTGCTGAGCAGGGTATCAGAGCGGATCACATAGTTAATCCCTTACAGATTCTGTGTTCATTTGAGTTGCTTCCAGAAAACAGAGGAAGATGTTGATATTATCTTGACTCTTCTGACCCACCCATGGGAAATCATAAATTCTGGTCACTTCAGCCAGTTCTTAAAGTCCCGAGTTTTCCTGATTCCTATTAGCCCTGTTCCCCAATTCCTGCTTTGCGCTTGTGCTCACAGAACAATGAGATGTAACTCAGGAGTCTCTTGGTGCCTCCTCTGCCACTTGTAGGTCTATAATTCATCAACTAAGTGGTTTTGGTGGCAGGGGTGGAGGTTTTGCATGGGCTTAGCAACATGGACTTTTACTCCTCAAGGCTGCTCTGGCCATGATGACTGCTCACTGCTTTACCTACTAATAGGAGTGACCCACTCTGATTCCTCAATATGGCACCTTTTCCCCGGGGATTATCCTGGTGGTAGGGTAACTACATTGAATTATTTTTATCATAGAAGCAGCAGTGTTTTGTTCTCATGGGAACAGACACTTACTCTAGATATAGACTTGTTTTCTCTGCCTGAAATGCTGCTTCCAGAGCCACCACGGATCTCAGAGGGCCCTCTTTACCATCAGTGTTCCAGGAGCATTGCTTCTGACCAAGGGACTCATCTGACAGCAAATGAAGACCAGCAGTTGGCTCATGCCCATTAAATTCACTGGCTTTTCAATGTCCTCCATCAGCCTAGAGCAAGTGGCTGATAGGATTCATGAATGAGTCTTTTGGAGACTTTATGGCTCTGACTGGGTGGTAGCACTTTGTGGGGCTGGAATAATCAGTGATGGTTTCGCCACAGCCAGGTTTCATAGGTCTGGGAATGAACTCCTCTTACTGTTACCCCAGTGATCTGAGAGCAAAGTTTTTGCATCCTTCCCCTGTGAATTTAACTTTTCCTTCCTCTTTTTTTTTTTTGAGATGAAGTCTCACTCTATCATCCAGACTGGAGTGCAGTGGCACAATCTCGACCCATTACAACTTCTGCCTCCTGGATCCAAGTGATTCTCCTGCTTCAGTTTACTGAGTAGCTGGGATTACAGATGCCTGTCACCACGCTTGGCTAATTTTTGTGCTTTTAGTAGAGACAGGGTTTCACCATGTTGACCAGGCTGGTCTTCAGCTCCTGCCCTCAAATGATCCAACTGTCTTGGCCTCCCAAAGTGCTGGGATTGCAGGTATAAGCCACCACACCCAGCCTAACCTTTCTTTACCTAGAACACATAGATCCCCAGGGGAGAAGTGCTCCCCCGAAAGGGGCACCGTAACAGTTAATTAGAGGGAAGTTGAGACTGCCTCCTGGCCTCCTTGGACTCCTCATGTCCCTGAGTGGACCCACAGAGAAGGGAGTTACTGTGCTGGCTAGGGTGGCTGATCCTGAATACCAAGGAGAAACTGGGTTGCTACTACATAATATAGGTAAGTGGAGTATGTCTGGAATGTAGGGCATCCCCTGGGGCACCCGTTGGTATTTCCAAGTCTGGTGATAAAAGTTGAAAAACCACCATGACCAAATACAGGTCGGACAGCTGACAACCCAGATCCTTCAGGAATGAAGCTTTGGGTCACTTCATCAGGCAACAAAGCACGATGAGCCAGGCTACCTGCTCATTGCAAAGAGAGTGTGAAAAGGGTAGTAGGAGTGCACCAGGACTACCAGCCATGACCACATGACCAGTTGAAGAAATAAGGCCTATAGTAATTATGAGTATTTCTTCATTATTTTGATTTAATTATATTTGTATTACCCAAGTCTTTTATTTTTCTCCACTCTCATTCTCCCTCCATCAAATGCAAGATACATTAAGAGAAATAAACCTTGTAACTCTGCATTTAACTTACAGAATATCGAAAGGGTGTGACTAGGTGTGGCTTAGTTGCAAGATGAATGAACATCACCCAGAGATAGCTAAAGTGACAGGTGGGACTTTGTATCCTCTTTTGGGGAGACAGCATGTTTTCAACTGTTTGAAGAATAGTTGGATCATGTTAAGCAGGAATACCACTTTGCTGGTGTCTTTATTTGGGTATTATTAGAAGAGTTACGCATGGATGCCAAGTTGAGCAAAAGGTAGATGGTGATGGTTTTGAACAGTGCCAATTTAGCAAAGATGGAACTGTGTTTCCCCAAATTCCCCTCCTTGTATGGTTCTAGGTTAGGGTTGGCCACAACAGAAATTTACCTGAGATGAGGAAGGTGGAAAGGAAGCAGCTCTCATTTTACTCTGAAGATCATTAACGCAATCACGGAAAGTGTAGGGCTCCACACACTGCTGCAGCCCTTGTATGATTTTGGTGATCAGCTCCTTCCACTGGGTCTTGTTGATCAGTTTCTCTGAGACTGGTTCAGTTTCTCTGAGACTGGCAGCTCTGTGACAAAGGGTGTCTGCTTCTTTTGAAAGTTACCAGTTGACAAGGTTAGACATGGAGAGAGACAGATGTGGATCCCAGTTCTTTCTTCTCCTCTTCTTCACATCATTTGATATCCTGATTGCCAACCCTGCTAGCCTGTAGCAACTTCAGATCCACCACCAGATACAGAGTCTATAGCCTTCTATACAATTTTCCACTAGCTCAGACAATCATATTAGGGCTATTCCTGTTATAAATCTTTTATTCCATACTGTTCATGGGGTTCTGCTTACATATTCAGAAATTTGTTCATGGTAGAGAAATATTTATTAAGTGTCTACTACATGTCAGGCATAGTCTGGGGGTCTGGGATATATCAATGAACAGAAGAAAAATGCATTTGGGACATGCTTTTATACTCCAAATTTTAATAATTCATTACCTGTTAGAAATAAAATATAACTGCCCTGTGTTCTTATTTGCTACTCCTGGCAATCCTACCCATCATGGACAGTGAGATACTGGCGGACTTCCAGCACTGCGTTTGGGACCCAACTTTGTACCATTCACATTGCACTGATAGCCTCTGCAGTTCCACAGCCTCAGCACATTTGAAGTGACTCATGGTGAGTCTGAGTTTCCTCCAACAACAGTCTTTTTATTAGAAGCCCAAGCTCTCATTCACTTTTTTACCTTTTTGGAGACCAAGGTAAATGTATTACCTTGAAATAAGTGGTGCGATGCTGTATCCTCTTTAATTCTCACACCAGCCTTGTAAGGTACATATTATTACTAGTTATATCTACAATGTAGAAAGTGAGGTTCATAGAGATTTAGTAACTTGCCCCAAATCCCAGAGCTGGGAAGTAGTAGAACCAGGATTTGAACATCAGTCAATCTGACTTTCTGTGGGCTTTGTTCACCTTATTTATGTCATAGGTGCCTCAGTTTCTCAGCAAGGGGGAAGCATACCTATATTGAATCAGTTAGACTCATCTTTAGCAAAGAGTCCAATCGGCTTGGTATATAGCACTGGGCTTCTTTTTGGGAAGCCCAAGCATGTTGATGACCATGGGATGATGGTGTTGATGGTCTCCAGGCACAATGAAGGCTGAAGAAGAATGAGTTCTCACCCTTACAGAACACTGATGGTGGGTGACCCATTCAGTTGACCTGTTACTGTGGTTTCCCAAGGCCAGGTGCTCATCTCTGCTGTAGAGAACTCCATCTGTGACAGGGATTGTAGAGGCTTGTTAGACTGGTTCTCTTCCAAAGTAGAATGGAGGATGTCACATATCATTGGCACCAGGCTGTGGTCTTAGGGGCAACTTTGGGGAACAAGCCATGAGCTGAGATGAAGGAAGCAGAGCAACAGCTCAGCTTGTCTTAAGGTCTCTCTCTATTGACCTCTTCTTAGAAGCAGAGACAGATGTTGTTACACAGACACACACACACATTTGAGATGATATTGCATATAGTATTTTGTATCATGAGTCTTTTTCCTAACCCTATATTTCAACTTTTCGACAAGTTTTTAAACATTATTCAAAAACATGATTTTTAATGACTGGATAGTATTACTTATGGACACACCATAATTTAATAAAACAATCTCTTTGCCATCAATTATGTAAGTTCATTCTTTTTGTTCCACATTTAGTAATTAGTTTATTTCTAGATGATTTATATTTTAAATTAATATAAGGGTACTAAATGTTTTTAAAGTTACAAAGATGATAGATTTCTATTAGTTTTCTAGTAAGTTATTATCACAATTTTGAAAAAAATGTATATTTGTTTTATATCAAGCCCTTATACTCAATCTTCAAATTAACATTTTTATTTGATTGTCTTAGGATTTGAGATGTGTGGTAATGTCATGAGTAAGTGTTCATAATTTCATTTTCTTTTTTCTAATAGTTACATTTCAATATTCTTCTTGTTGTATTGCTTTAACTAGAATTTCCAGAGCAATTATTAGTGATGATATTGTAGGGAACGTTCTTGTCTTGCTCCTACTTCTGATAGCAATGCCGCTTATATAGTGCCATTAGGTATAAAATTGACTATTGCTTTAAGGTAGACATTTTAATCATGTCATTTTAGGTTTGAATTTTCCTATTCCTTATATTGTATGATTTTTTTCCTTAAAAATTCCTTATATTCTATGATTTTTTCCTAAATATGGACATCAAACTTACCAATTACTTATTAATATTTATCCAGATGGTTGCACTTTCATTGACCTGATACATATATTTGTAATGTATCATTAAATAATAGCATTAAATAGGTCTCATTAGTAGCTAGCATTAAATAATTTCTTTATTAGTGATTTTTAAATAACTATGTTTTTAATATTTTAATGAATTACATTTGCTAGTGTGCTTGTAGAATTTTTGTAACAATCTTTAAAAGCAAGGTTAGTTTATAGTTCTGATATCAATATAATACATGCATACTGACATAAAAGAGATGGGAACAAAATACATCTAACTGTTATCAGTGGTCTCCTCTATGTTGGATGGTGGAATACTGGATTTATTTTACTACTTTTCCCTAAATTTGAATATACATTTTTATGATAAATGTGAACATTATATCAGTTATCTACTGCCGTGTAACAAATCAACCCAAAACATAGTGACTAAAATAACAACCATTCTATTGACTCATGACTCTGAGGGCCAATAATTTGGGCTGTGCTTAGCTGGGTGTTTCTTCTGTTGGTCTTGCCCACGGTGACACAATTCTATTGCAGTCAGCTGGTGGATTTGCTGGGGGCTGGTTGATCTAGAGGACCCTAGCGGAGACACTTATATTTCTGTTTCCTGTCATGTCATTCAACTTGATAGAAGGAGCAGCAACATCAAATTGCAAAGGTGGAGTGCATGAAGGGATGTGAAGAACTGTTGCAGACAACTTTGCCAAGTTAGCTAAAAACATGCCTTATAATTAAAAATAAAAATAATATTTTAAAAAAGGACAATGTGCAGTGATGAAAAGGATGGCAAAGTGAGTATTTTACACATTGCTGATGAGCCTATTAACATTGTAACAAAAAATGATTTGGCAATGAATTTCGTGAGTGGTAAAGTGTTAGTAGACTTTGACCTAATTTTTCTATAACTTGCAGTTTATTCTAAGGAAATAATCAGTTTCATAAAAATTATAGATAAGAATTTTTCTGTATAGCATTATTTATAAGTGAAATACTAAACACAATGTAAATGTCAAATGTTAGAGGATTTAGTGATGGCAGATGGCATCTCCATATGATGAAACATGATATAACCACAAAAATTATATTTTTGGGCATGACAAAGTTTAAAACGTAAGATTTGTGTGCTTTCATTATGAGTCTAGTTTTGAAAATTGATTGTATTCATATATGTTAATATAATAAACTTGTCTTCATATCAGTACAACAGCATACATGTACACACATACAGAAGAATAACTGGAAGACATATGTAAGCATAATAATGGTAATTATTTCTGGGTGATGCTTGGGTTACTGGTGGTATTTATATAATTAAAGCCACAAGTGTTGGTTTGGGGCCAACCTGCCACTTTAGAGTTAGACAGTGCTGATTTTAACTGCCATCCCATGTCCTGTGGAAAGTCCACATCTTCCTAATGAGTTGTGTGGCTCCTTGAGGATTTGTACTCTCATCATCACCTCTAATAGTGACTTTTTGTGTTCAGAATTCCATTATTCTGTTCTCTGTGTGTGTGTGTGTGTGTGTGTGTGTGTGTGTGTTTAAATTTATTTTTGTAGAGACAGGGTCTCCCTACGTTGCCCAGGCTGGTCTTGAACTCCCAGCCTCAAGTTATCCTTCCACCTTGGCCTCCCAAAGTGTGTGGTTCTTATAACTCTGATCTAGTAGCTTGACTGATGCATGGGGCATAGTTCCTTCTCTTTTATTTCTACCTTCAGTCCTCCTTCAAACAGTCTGGAATATGAATCTGTTGCATGTGCCATACTAGACTTTTACTAAAAATCTATGGCTTAAGAGAAGGGTTATTATCATATACCATATACAAGGCAAATACATTCTATATTATATCACAGATACTTAAAGATTTTCTTTTTTGTTTTCATGGACTCTATTGGCAGTATTGTGAAAACTATAGACCTTTTCAAATATTATGTTTTTAAATTCATGCAATAAAATGTACAGGATTATAAAGAAAATGAATTATGTTGAAATAAAGTAATCAAATATTTAAGAAAAAGCAAACTGGTGATACAGTGATGTAAAGTGCTTCTTTATTAATAATGCATTCAGTAACATGATATACAGGTTAGACAGAAATTGAGTATAATATTAAAGTAATGATAAGTATAAATGATATTTTGAAATGTATGTAACAACTATAATATGACATGAGACCATCTGTGATTTCTATTGACTGCAGAGTCACAAAAGTAACCAATAACTATTGTGAGGGGTTGTCTACATTTATAATTGAAGAAAATGTTAATTTTTAGTTGTAGGTTGGTGAAACTGAGCTGTAATTTTCCCCCAACTCAGTTCAAGGATTCCCTGAATCCTATCTGTATATCACTTGGGATCCATGGGCCCTAGATTAAGATCTCTTGTATTAGACATTCCTCTTATTCAAAGTGCATTTGGCTGTCCACATGGTTAACACTCTGCCATGTTAAACCTCCTTCTCTTGTCATACTGCTTTTCTCTCTCTCCCTTTCTCTCCTCCCAGTTTGTTCTGGGAAACCTGGAATTCTTCTCTCTTTGTTAATTTGAGTGAGTCTACAATATCTGATTTCTAATTTTGAAGATATCTTCTGCCTTATCTTTCAATGTCCACAATCCTTCAGGGTGTTTTCAATCAAAAGAACTGGTCATCTACCCCTTTTGTATTAATAATTATGATAGCCCCCGCTCACAGAGTATTTTCCATGGATGAGCATTATTCTGAAGAGGGCCTTATTTCTTTTTATTTTCTCAAGGGGCAAAGCTTACCCAAAGTCATGCAGCTAGCAGAATGTGGAGTCAGCTCTTACCCACTGTACTAGGCCGCTTTCCATTAGTAGCACCCAGAAGAAAATGAAATGGAGCTATTTGGGTCTTTCTTTTCATAGGGTTGGCCGTCTTTAGAAGGCAATTATTTTAAAATAGCATTCTGTTTCCTCTGGTGGTACATTTCTAAATCTTTCACAGTGGTGCTGGTTTTCAATGCTTTGGCTGTCTAGGCTCTGGATCCTCTGGGAACTGCTAGGAGAAAGTTAGTGCATAGGATGAGAGAGGACTGGAGCAAAAGACTCTGAGAGAAGCAGAAAGAGGGGACATATCTGGGACTTCCTGGGTCCAGTCTGTTCAGAGGCCTGGCTGGAGCCTGTACCTTGGATTCTCAAGTAACTCCTATGGCCTTCTATCATAGGCTCCTTTAAGGCTTACATTGTCTTCAGTTGGTTTTTGCTACTTGTAACCAAACGTATTTAACAAATACATAATTGACATACATTAATTTTAAAGCCAGGAAGAGAATACATGTTATCAGCAAGCATTATCAGTTATGGGAAAGGATTTATCATTCTTCCCAACCCATGTCCCAGGATTGTGCCATTCTAGTGATAGTAGAAGTGATGAGAATGGTGGTGAAAGTGATTTGGGGGAGGAAGGTATAAGAAAATGAGAATGCATACATATCCTTCTTTGTGTTTCTACTGTGGTTTTTAAAGCATTGAAAACCAGTACCATTGTGGAAGGTGTAGAAATGTACCACCAGAGGAAACAAAGTGCTATTTTAAAATAATTGCCTTCTAAAGATGGCCAATCCTATGAAAAGAAAGACCCAAACAGCTCCAAAGGTATATTAATGTCCACCTCATATCTTAGCCATTCTTTTTGGGACAAATAGCTTTTTGTTGCTTGCGAAAGTTTATTTGTTGAATTTGTCTTTCTGTATTTCCACCCTAAGAGAATATATACTCCTGCAAAGTAGAGGCCTTCTTTGTATCTACTGAATTATAAATGCCCAGTAAAAGATGAAATGCAAGACAGCCACCATGATGCTGTTGACACTTGGTGGACCATGATGCTGGTGAAAGAGGTACCTTCCATCTTGGTTTATATTTGTTAAGTCAGCCTCCTGTCTTCACCATCCTAAATGCTAGTCCGTAAAGGAAATTTCCTGTACTCTGTTAGTGTTGGCAACAATTATCTCAGGTCTTTTGCTCTTGTTTAAAAGCTGGTGTTATCCTAATTGTTCCAGGCTTGAAGTTTGTGTTTAGTCTCCTTGGCATGAAGGACTTGCTTTCCCTTAAGAAATGTAGCTTCATCTTTAGGCTTACTTGGGTAGGAGATCATAGTTATCCCTTAGAATTTCAACCCCAGGCCCTGGCTTGCCAGCAAACACTTTGATATGGGATGCCAAACTGGAGTGTATTTGGAATAGAGGTGGGAAATATGAACCAGGTGACAGGGATGGTGGTTTTAGTCAAACCCTTTCATTTTTATGCCAAAAGAAACCCAATTCAAAGCAGTGTAAGCAAAACAGGTAATATTTTAAATAACTAAAACTATGGGCATGGCTGAATCCAGGTGGCTCAACAATTTTAAAAGAGCTTCTCTTTTTTCCCCCCTCTTTTCTGATTTACTCCCTTCGGTGTATATTTCATGTTAAATAAGTTCTTTTTCCCCTGTTGGCAATTAGTGATCTCTAGCAGTTTTAGACTTACCCAGACCAGCCTTGGGATTCCAGCATCAGAATTTTTTTTTTTTAAAAAGTCTTTCCCAATATCAGTAAAACAGATATATTTGTATCTTGCACTCAAATTTTGGACCAGTGATGGACCACATGACATGGGGGAAAGGGAAGGAAAGAGGTGTGTTGGGAAGATGCAAACAATAGATTATCCACTGCAGTGGGAATGGCCAGTGGATAATTATGTGGGAAAGATGGGCAAGGGAAGTGACGAGGGTGAGAGTAACAGTGGTGTTCTTGTGAATCTGGTCATGGAAATGGTGATGCTGGTTATGGTAGTGGTGGGGTACTGGTGACTGTGAGAGATATTCCTTGTTCCAGATCCTACTGATTCCAAGAGCACAGGCCAGAAGGATGGTGTATGCAACTCTATTAGTAAAGACACATGATTTCCTGTGGTTCTTGTCTTTAGGGGCAGAAAGGGCTACATGTTTGTCCTAGAAAAAATTCAATGGTTCCTGAGTCAGCAAGCTCCCCATGCTTGTGGAAGCAGATCACATGGTATCTCAGAAATATACCTATGCATGTTAGCAAAACAACAGAGAAAAACAAGCCTCCACCACCAGGATGGCAGGAAGTGTGGTCAGCTTTCTTGGAGGTGAAGCCAAGATGAGAGGTCGTTGACTTGCACTAATGAAGAGGCACAAAAACTGCTGATTTAAAGAATAATAATAAAAAAAGCACCCTGGGGGACATTTTATTGCACTGAGAAAATGTCCAATTTCATCCTTCATATAAAAAAGTAAAAAAAAAACATTTTGATTTTTCATAAAAACCAATAGATTAATATAGAAAGAAAAAGTTCCCAGCCAAGAACTAAGCCACAGTTGTGTTCATGTGTATGCCTGAGCTAACTCCTCTGGCCTCATGTGAGCCTCTGCATTTGGCATGCAGATCCCTTGTTCTGTAAAAACTATTTCAGGAACACTTTGAAAAGGCTGCCCAGTGATGGCTGCCTCATTTGGGATTTATTATAATATCATTAGAAGGGGTTATATCACTTGGTATAATGTCAGACACATTGTAGCCTGTGGTTTTATGATGTGGACAAATATCACACTCAGGAATAAGATGGCTCTGAACAAATCAGTTCCATCTGGGTCCTACTGTAAATAGAGCTTTTCCCTTCTGCCATGGAGGGTGGATTTTCATCCTCATCCGCCCCCCTGACCTTGCATTCTGCAGGGTCTTTCTTTTCCTGACCTCCTTGCTCCCCAATCTCTGGGGCCTAGGAGAGAGGAAGAGAGCGAGAGAGCGAGCGAGAGAGAGAGAGGATTCCTTAAGACCCCAAAACAGAGATGCTTGTCAAGCTCAGGAAATGCAGGGAGACTGGGGAATTTGCTTTTATCCAGTACCTGCCACATGGCTGAATCTGTGCTAGATATTTTCACCTGTCTCACCTCACTTCATTCTTATAACGAATCTATAGAGTAGTAGATAATGTTGCTATTTTACAAAGAAATACTGAGACTGTTTAAAAATAATATATATATATATATATATATATTTTTTTTTTTTTGAGACAGGGTCTCACTCTGTTGCCCAGGCTGGAGTGCAGTGGCATGATCTTGGCTCATTGCAACCTTGACTTTCCAGGCCCAAGTGATTTTCCCATCTCAGCCTTCCAAGTAGCTGGAACTACAGGTGTGTGCCACCACACTTGGCTAATTAATTTTTTTTTAAGAGGTAGGAGTCTCATTCTGTTGCCCAGGCTTGTCTTGAATTCCTGAGTTTAAGCAGTCCTTCCACCTTGGCCTCCCAAAGTGTTGGGATTACAACCATGAGCCACCCACCTGGCCTAAAAGTAAAATTTTGATTCAAGTCTGTAAACTAGCGGGTGAGGAGATTGAGTTTTGAAGCTTATCTGACGTTCATTCCAAAGCCTGTCTGTCTTCTTTCATGGTATCCTGCCATCCCCAACATCTGTATGTCCATGAATAAGCTATTCACAGGAGGCAAGGAGACAAGAAATGTGGATATAGGTTGTATTTGGTCAAAGCGTAGTTATTTTAAAAACAAATAACAGCACGGTACAACCACCTTGCAGAACTCTTTGGCTTTTTTGAATAAAGTTAAATATCTGCCTATACTATCCTATGAACTAGGGATATCATTCCTGAGAGAAACACATATATAGGTACATGTCCACAAAAAAGACTTGTACAAGAATGTTCACAGCAGCTGTTTCATAGTAGCCCTAAATACTCATCATCAGGAAAAGAAACAAAGTGTGGTGTGTTCATATGATAGAATATTACACAGCAATAAAAAAATAGTAAACTAAGGTTATATGCCGCAAAATGGGTGGGTCTTATAAATATCATATTGTGCTAAAGAAGACAGACACAAGAGAGAACATAATGAATGATTCCAGTAATATAAAATTTGAGAATGAGGAAAATTACTAATATCTAAAAACGTAAGCTCAAGAGATAGCTAAAGATCTAAAAATATCAATATTAAGTATCTTAATCTTATAGATTATAATTAAACTACATTAATCTTATAGGTCAAGGTAGGTATCAATATCCAAAGGTAGTAAAATTGCTAATATCTAAAGAAGTCGCCTTCTTTCACTTTTGTTTAATTTTCCTCATACTTGAAATTTCTATAATTGGAATCATACCTTACACAACAACACCGCCGTCAGTCTCACCCTTTCACAAAGGTGAAAGGAGTTACTCTGGGATAGGAGATGGATATTGCCCAGTAAGGAGCATGAGAAAACTTTCTGAAGCTCTGGACATGGATAGTTATTTATAAATAGAGAAAAATTCATTGAGTTGTATATTTATGTTTTTTTCTGTTTATAGACTAATCAAAAAGCAGAACATAAGAAAGAAATATTTAATCAACTGAAGTGATAGGAAAAGGTGGTCAAATTTGTCACTCTCAATGCTTTGGTTTTTATAAATTGGCTATTTGGTTAATTTTGACTCTACTCTGTAAAAAAGGTAGTATGGACATGTGGAAAGATATATGTTATGCTATAATATTGGATGTTGGATGTTCAGGAAGAATAAATAAATGGTTTATTGATTTATTTCTAGTTCTTCTTAATATAGACAATGAGGTGTCATTCTCTTCCCTTGATAAATTGTTACATGCATCTCCTGCCTGCTCCCTGCCCATTTCCCGTTGCCTTTATTCTTCCTCCCACAACTGCTATCACTAGCACATTTGTATTACACAGTTTAACAGGTCAGAGGATTTTAGGTGAATAGAGAGGAAAGGAAAAAGAAAAGCTGACTTCTTTCATTTTGGTGTTAAAATATAATGAAGTACTTTGCATGGCTTTTATTTTATTATTTTCAGAAGGGCTCTTGTAACAGGTCAACTCATAAATTGGCATGACATCCTGTTTGTTTCTGCCAAGAAGTCAGTCATAGTGAGAGTATTAATTTTTTTGCACAGATATGTGTCAAATTCACTTAAACTATACTGGGTTGTTAACACTGATGCATGCTATGAAGGAATGCAGACTTGATTTTATCACCATCCCTCTAAGGAGAGCAACCATATATTGGGAGGGGTTGCAATGATATTTATTTATATTCCATGACTTTTTATTTATTTCCATGGCTTCAATGAAGCCTGAAAAAACAATTCTCAAGTAAGCTGAGGCTGTGTAGACAGGTACTCTGAGTAATTTAGATAATTCATCTATACTGTCTTACATCATGAAGTAGCTGCTCAGTTCCTTGTATCTCTTTGTGTAGCTGTGGGTTATTTGGGACAGAGATCCTGTTTCCCTGAATCTCCAGGGGCTTTCTCTCCACTTTGGTAGCTTGAGTATGATTTCCAAAGGCTGCCTTTGGCCTCCCTGCTCTTCTGTGTGGATGCAGCTAATGACCTCAATGTCTAGCTAATGGCATCTTACTCTGCAGTGATGGCTGTTCTGAACATAGAGTGGGAGAGTGGTGATGGGTCAGGATGAGTAGAAAAGTAACAGTTTGATGATGGAAATGCAGACAACTCTTGGCTTAAGCTCAGTGCTCTCTTCCTTCTCCGTATGAACCATGACATGTTCTCTACTTCTGTAATTGAAAAAAAAAATGTGAGAGCACAATTTGTATAATCACTGGTAGAGCATTAAGTTGTCTGGGCTGGCACAAAACTGGACAGAAGAGCCAACTGCTGACCTCAGTAACACATGCCTAACTCCTAGTGCAAGGTTTGGCTTGGTAATAGGATCTTGGTCATAATTACTCATGGATGCTCATGGTTATCTGGACTGGGACTCACCCTCCCAGTCCATGCAGGCAGTCAGACCCTGCTGAGACATGTGCAATTCATAAAATCCTTCTATGTGTCTAAGTCTGTGGTTGCTATTAGTCTGCAAAACATGAGAATAAGAGGACTAATTAAAAAAAATTTAAACCCTTAGACTTTTATTTCACTCTGTTCCTTATAAAATAGTTGTTTTCTCAGCTACATCAAGACATTCAACATATTAATCTGTTTAGTTTTAAACAATGTCCAAATGTTTTCATGTTTATGTACTCAAGTCATTCTTGGCTTGCTTAATAAATTCTACAAATATTTACTGAGTACCTACTCTGTGCTAGACATAGTTCTAGGTAATGGGGACCAAGAAGACAAAGAAGCAGAGAAATGTCCCATTATTGCAGGGCTTATGTTCTAAGGAGGGAGGCAAACAATAAACAAATATACAATGCTAGCTGACAGGGTTAGGGAGTGGAGAAGGTGGGGAAGGGAGTATGGCTGTAGTTAGGTGATCACGAAGGATTTTCTGTTGGAACAGAGACGTGAATGAAGTGAAGGAGAAGGCCATGTGGCAACCTGAAAGAAGAGCTGTGGTGATGAGAATAGCCATCTTGGCCTATCCCCATGGAGAAGGTGCAGAAATGTGCAATATAATTTGGTCCAGAGATCAGGTGAAATCTCTAGTCTCTGGACATCTTGATCAATGGAGATCCTTTCTAAGGGTGGGAATCCCCATAAACTAGTATTTCTGTGGTCATCTTGGGCCCTGAGGTTCACCTCTGAAAGAGCACCTACTGATCCAAGCCATATTAACCCAGGCATGGTCAGCTCCTTCCTTGATTGTCTATTCCCCTGCCTTACACGTATACAGAAATAATAACTCATTAGACTTTAACAATGGCTTGGCAAGTAGGAATACCAAGACGGCACCTACATCTCAGCTTCACAGCTGCTTCAGAGTAAACATTAGGTAACCTCCTTGTTTGAAATGTCCTAGGGTCCCAGGATCTCTGGAGAAGCATCACTGGCCTGTTCCCCAGACAACACAACTCTCAACCTCCTGATATCTTGATGGCTCTTTGATTCCTTTCCTCCTTCTCTACCTCTCCTCCTTATCCCCTCTTTCATGGATTGCTCTTAGAATCTCCAAATTCCTCTGGCTGTAGTGTGTATTGGCTCTTTCCAGCTTCAGCTCCATCTTTGGCCAATATTTGCCTATCCAAACTTATCAACATGCTCAGCAGAACATGAGCCTTTTATTAAACAGCATATCACATTTTCTTTAGAAGGCAGTAGTGATTAGAGAGAGAAAAATGCCAAGAATGAAGCACCATATGTATAGATCTTATATGGATACTGGGGCAATCTGTTCTGCTGGGTCTGTCTAGTGGTTAAGTCTAGGGTTGCATCTTCAGGAAGGGAAAGGACTGGGTGCTATGGATAAGAATCATACGAAGAAGAGACAGACCCTACAAAAAGAAATGGGAAAGTAGAAGGTGGATTTCAGACCAGGGACATTCCCTCTTCGGGCTTTGTTCTCTTGAGCTTAAGTATTCAGAATGTGTTCATGGGCTTCCATAAACAGAGATTTATGTTTCATCTGAGGAGTGCAGCTCTGTGACTATATGAGTTGATAACCTGGAGAGACTTTTAGGGGAAGACGGCACGTACAGCCAAAGAACCAGGCTGGGCACAGTGGCTCATGCTTATAATCCCAGCACTTTGGGAGGCTGAGACTGAGATGGAAGGATCTCTTGAGCCCAGAAGTTTGAGACCAGCTGGCACAACATGGTGAGACTTCATCTCTACCAAAAAAACAAAAAAAGAAAAATCCGGGTGTGGCACACACGTGTAGTCCCAGCTATTCAGGAGGCTGAGGTGGGAGGATCATTTAAGCACAGGAGGTTGGGGCTGCAGTGAGCCGAGATGGTGCCGCTGCACTCCAGGCAGTGTATGCATCAGCATTCTATAGGCACATTCTCTTTGACCTAGTGTTTTCACTTATGGAAATGTGACCTAAAGATACACTTTCATATTACATGTATACAAAGATTGTGATAACAGATCACTAGAAACAACCTTAATGCACATCACTGGAAAGTCAATGTAAAAAGTGATACGCTGACAGATGCTTCTAATTGTAGCCATTGAAAAGAATGAAGACCCTATTCCTGGACGGACATAGAATGATATCTAAGATATGTTGTCCAGTGGAAAAGATAGAGGACCGTGGAATGTATACAGTAGGCTTTATCAACAGAGTCTTGAAAAAGTGTTTCTATGTAGAAGGTGTTGTGTGAATTAGTGTTAGATTGAGCTGTATCTCACCTGCTTGGCATGGTTCCTCCTAACTTGGGTGATCTGGTTCCCCAGGAATTTTATGCAGATTCCTGGCATGGTTCCTGGAACATAGTAGGTCTCCATCTCTGCTTGGATTCCCCTGGAGATGGAGCTTATCACTTCCTTTCCCCTTGCTGGACAATTCTAATTCTCAGGGAGAGTGAGCTCCTCTGCCTCTTTTTAACTCCTAGTGGGGGATCTGGCCTGGCTCTAAGCAGGGGTCACTCTTGTTGACAGTGCCCAGACCTTGCTTGATTGTATCAGTTCTCAGCCAGATGTTCTTCCAGATTCTCAATAGCTCCTACACTGACTTTAAAGCTAAGGAGAACCTTCCACACTTTTTTGATTATTTTTATTTTTTTGAGATGGAGTCTCGCTCTGTCACCCAGGCTGGAGTGCAGTGGCGCCATCTTGCTAACTGCAAGCTCCACTTTCCGGGTTCTTGTCATTCTCCTGCCTCAGCCTCCCGAGTAGCTGGGACTACAGGCGCCCGCCACCACGCCCTGCTAATTTTTCTGTATTTTTAGTAGAGACGGGGTTTCACTGTGTTAGCCAAGATGGTCTCGATCTCCTGACCTCGTGATCTGCCCGCCTCGGCCTCCCAAAGTGCTGGGATTACAGACATGAGCCACCGCGCCCAGCCAACCTTCCACATTTTTGAGATGGGCTTTGCTCCTAGGGCATGGTCAGCCTGCCTGGGCACTGCTGCTAACGCCTCCCAAGATCTCTGGGAGCTGGAGCCTCTCTCCCCATCTAGTGAGTGCTTCCTTGCTGCGTTCTTGGACTCTTGCAGTAGTTCTGGCAGTTAGGGGGCCAAAGCTTTAAAAAGGCTTGTCTGGCTGTCTCTGACTTCGAGGCTGTCAGCCATCTCAGCTCAGTTGTATGTAGTTTAATGAATTGTTACTCTTTTGTGCCTGTGCCCTGAGGTGATTTCTTACCACAAAGGGCAAGCTTAAGAAAATCAAATAAATAAATACTAATAAACAGGGAAGCAAGGCTTGGAGAGGTTAATTGCTTTTCTGGGGTTGCAAGGCAGTGAGAGGGGAGCTGGGCTGGCCGCCACCTCCTCTGTGCTCCGGCCACTTTGCCATTTAACTGCCCCAAAGAGGCCCACTTAAAAGCAAACATATAAATGGAAGTAACTTTTTCAGCAACTTATTGGGTCTTTTTCCACTTAGGAATATTGATTTTTCTCCTCACTGAGCCTGGGATGAGGGGAGTGGTTGAGTCTGTGTCTGAGCACCAAGTAGGTGGGCGAAGTCCCAGTCTGCGTAGGTGTCGGCGACTGTACATGGGAAGTGGTTTCCAGGAGCCCACGTCCTCTCTGCGATAGACGGATTATGTAAAAGGCTCCAAGACACCATAGAAACCTGGCCTGGTTTATACCTGAAAGGAGGGAGGTGTACAGTTTACATTCTCCTGTTCTAATCACGCCACTTTAATGAGATACGAAATTGTGCCAGTTTCACAATTATGATATATATCAGGGCTTAATTATATGTACAGGATGGCGTATTCAATTGAGTACATGCAAATGGAACAGAGATTTTCATTTTACATGTCTCTCCTACTCTCCCTAACAAAGAACTTTCTAGGGGCTTTAGGCATATGGGCAGAGTGGAGAATCAACTTGTACCACATGCTAGCATCTTCTGGCTTTCAAAACAATGAGGAGACACTGGAAACCCATGACTAGAGAGCTAAGGACACTGAATAAATAAAGATGAACCTGATAAAAATATAGTGGCTTTTGATAGCCCATGCAAACATTGTCTGGCTTCAATTTGTGGAAATTTTCTTATTGTTAAATGACAAAAACATAAAAAAGAGCTAATAAAAATTCTGTGGCTAAAGGTCTTTTGTAAAAAGTACTAGAAAAGCAAGTTCAGAGTCATGGCTGCATTTGTTACTGATTATGAGTAGAAATGGGGAAAAACATTGACCCCTGTGACTTGGCTCTGAATGTGCTGATGAAGCCCCTAGGATCTCCCTGCATGTCACTTTCTGATGCCCGTGGACTCTGGGACAAGAAGCAAGGAGGGAGAGCTCCATGCCAGGCCACGTTTTGTTGTAGGAATGGCTTTGTGAAGGGCTCTTTTTTTTTTTTTTTTGTTATTTATTTTTGAGACGGAGTCTCGCTCTGTCGCCCAGGCTGGAGTGCAGTGGCCGGATCTCAGCTCACTCCAAGCTCCGCCTCCTGGGTTCACGCCATTCTCCTGCCTCAGCCTCCTGAGTAGCTGGGACTACAGGCGCCCGTCACCTCGCCTGTCTAGTTTTTTGTATTTTTTAAGTAGAGACGGGGTTTCACCGTGTTAGTCAGGATGGTCTCGATCTCCTGACCTCGTGATCCGCCCGTCTCGGCCTCCCTAAGTGCTGGGATTACAGGCTTGAGCCACCGTGCCCGGCCTGTGAAGGGCTCTTGTGACACTCCAGGATCCACTTCGAGAAATTTCTCCAGTAGGCAAACACCGTGAAAGAGAGACCTTGTGGGAGGAGGTAAGGTTGAACTATCTATCATGTCCCTGGCTTTGTATTGGGAACAGAGAGGCAGCTGATTTTAGAGACTTTCTTCTTTTACCCAGGGCTACCTGATGACTCTCAGGAAAATCTGTGGAGGAGGTCTTGGTAGCAAGCTGGCTGCTGTCTGTTTATGTTCTTGTAGAAACACTGACTCTAGGGAGAAAAACTGACCCATCTATTGAGATGTCACCCAGACCTGCTACCATTATTTTTCCATTCATTCACTCATTCATTCATTCTTCTCATGAGCTACTAATATGTGCCTGTCCAAACACTAAGGTCCTAGGAATGAATAAGATGAATGAGTAAGACCTAATTCTATCCTGCAGAGGCTTGCAGCCCAGCGGGGAAAGGCATACAATAAAGTATAGGATACTTCTGGTGGGTCCTAGCATAGCAGACGTTTCCCAGAAGCAGGTGTAGTAAATGCCGCTCTGAGTGGGAGTGATTTTGCAAAGGAGATGATGATTGAAAAGTGTCAAGAGAAGTTCACCAGGTGGATATATTGGAGAGCGAGAATATTTCTGGTAGAGGGATTTGGGTGATAAAAAGCAAAGAAGCCAGAAGCAGCTGAGGATTTTGACGGATCTGCAGGCTTGCCATCTGGAAACAGGTTTCTAATAAAGTGCCTTGATCATTCTATCCAACATAACTCATTTCAATGATTGCTTTTTGATTTACATCTAGGGCTCTGTCCAGGTTTCTGGCATCTTCCATGATAATGAGGGTGAATGGATGAAAACTAATATGAGAAAGCCAGGTTTGTACAGGAGGAGTTTCAAGTCTAGGAGAGGTAAAAGCATGCAGATAGCCTGTCCAAGGCATGCAGTGGTTAGTGCATTAGAGAGGTACAAAGAGATAATTGTAGGAAACAGAGGAGATACCACGTGCTGGATAAGTGGTCCAAGAAGGCTTCCTGGAAAAGGTTCAATTAGAATTGGGCCTTCAAGGGTGGAAGACAAAAGACATTCTCCTATGCAGGAACAAAGACGTGGGAATTCCCTAGGCTAGCGAGATTATTTCTGCTATCAAACATCAACCTAACTTCCAAAACATTAGTTTACAAACCAGGTTTTGTACCAGAATCCCTTGTTGAGGGCAGAGAGGAATTACATAGAAATTTCTGGGACTGACTCCTAGAAATTCAGATTTCAAGTGGAATGCACATTTTAGTGAACTCTTCAGAGGATGCTGATACCCAGAACACAGATGGGATTCCATTTGATGGCGGCAGGAGGGAGGGGAGGACTGACTCTGGGTATACACAGACATGGGTTCAAATCACGAGTTTGCCTCTTATTGGCTCTGTCACTTAAGGCAACATGCTTAGTTCCCTTCAGCCTCACATTACTTGCTCCCAAGAGGTGATAATAACAGCCCAGAAGCGTAGTTGTGAAAATAAATAAAATGATATTTGTCATAGTGCCACATAATTTCTGGTAGGGGATAAATCTGAGTTTTCTTCCTCTCCTCTATTTAGTAAAAATGGCATATATCTTCTGGGGTGGTCAAAATGCCCAAGAGGCGTAATTCTTGGCCCCAAGAAAGCACTGGTCACAGACAGGTGGGCATTTGCTCTTCTCAAATAAACTGCTAGACACAAGGGAGTCTCCTGGACCTCAGCATCTCTTTCTTGCATTAGACAATGCCTAGCATTCTCCAGCTATGCCCTTTAAACCTGGGCATTAAACAGTTTTTGTGTCCAGTGAATATACAAACACCCCTAAGGAATGTTAGTGGATTAAGCCCCTATGAACTCACACTTTAGGATGGGTGAAGTACTGGCTGAATGCTTACCTGATGGAGGAGTGTCAGCTCTCCAAGCCTGCAAAGTGATAATCAGGTCTAATGGTTTTAAAATTCTTCTTCATGAAGCACTAGAGGTGAGCCCACAATATTTGGTTGTGCTCTGGACAACTCTAGGGGGAGCCAGCCTCATAGTCTACAACATGCACTGTATCTCCTAAGGTTGTGCAGTGCATAACCTGCACAACTGTCTCTGGTGGCTCTACCTAAGGGTTTCCATGGTGTTGGTTTTGGAAGGAGGGTAGGGATGCTGGCAGGCAGAGGTGGCTACAGGTCCCCACTTGCCTTCAGAAAAGCCCTGTGGTATAAAGTAGGGTTTTGTGGAAGGTTTTCTTTTACGATAAAGGATAAGCCAGGGCCCTATTCAGGCTCCTCATTTTGCAATTGGGAAACTAAGGTTCCACTGTGAGAATGTGGTCGAGCCGGCACTATTCCCCAGGATTCTTTGGCCTGTGGGGACAGAGCAGGACAGGTATGAAAGTTGGGGAGTGCTCTGTTCCAGTAATGTGTCTGGGCAGGAAGAGGAGGCTCTGGCCAGAGCAACCTCCCAGATAGGACAGTCTTGAAGAAATCAAGCCTCCGTTCACAGGTGGAGCCTTAGGCCGGCCTCCAGGGAAGCTCAATGATTCTGCTAAGCAAAGGTGTGGGGAAGAGAGACATTTTAGGATTGCCTGTCATTCAGGCAGGCAGCAGCTAACAGAGGCCTGACTAGGCCAGAGCCCAGGCCTGGGACCATGCATTTGCTCATCAAGGCCAGGGAGAGGCTTTGAAGAATCCACTTCCCCTTTTCCCTGCTGAATTATAAGAAATGGAGAGAAAGGAGCACTCACAGCCAGGAAGGCAGGCCAAGGCAGCCCTTGAAGGAAAATGAAAGTGAGATGAGGGCGTGGGTGGGTGGCGCGGGACACCCCTCCCTCCGCTGCCTACTCCTCTGAGCTTCCTGCTGGGGGCACCTCTCAAAGCCTCTTGGGGAGCCTGGGCCTGTTCTCTGGCAGGGGCCTGAGCCGGGCCTGCGGTCAGCCTTCCAGACTCAGGGCACCTCCAGGCCTGCCTGTGGGTCTGCTTCCCTCACCTCAGGGCTCTCCTGGGAAAGCAGAGACAGGCGGGCCCGCCTGGAGCACTTTCGGGCAGCAATGACTTCAGTGCTTGTCCCCAAAATAAATGCACCACAGACAAGACAATGTGGTCAGGGGCTGAAGAGTTACTGTAAATACCAGCCTGGGCTTCCTATTTCTGTTCCTGTGACTCCCAGGGGGGCAGGCGCTGGCCAGCCCCTTCCCAGCCCCTTCCCAGTGCACTCTGTTCTTACTGCCACATCCAAGGAAAAGCTTTGGCTTGGAATTCCTCATCCGACTGCCCCTGGGACCCCTTTTTGGGTTTGCAGAAGGGACCTTACTCTCACCCCCAAGCAGGGCTTAGGCTGAATCTGGCTTTCTGCAAGGAGATGCAAACACTACGTGTTGGCACCGTGCCAACTATTCACATGTTTTTTGGCCTCACACCGAGCCCCAAATTTTGGAGAATCAAAACACTAACATCTTATCCTTAAGAGCACTGTCTTAACCCATATATGCCTAGTATTCTGTTACTGGAACACTAAGCTTGTGGGAGTTATTTATATCCTACTCCTCAAGGTCATCGCCAAGGTCTGATTTTTCATAGAAAAAATTTGCAACCTCTGTCATCAATGGGTTAAAGGCTTTACATGGTTTAGTACATATGGTCCTTACCATAGTCACAGGATGTAGGTATGTATATACCCATTTTATAGATGGGAAAATCAAAGCAAGAACGTAAAGGTGCTTGCCCAAGGACACCCCATCAGTAAGCTAGGAGTCAAACCCAAGCAGCCTGACCCCAGACCTGTATTTGTAGCTGCTAGGCTGCACAGGGCAATGGTGTCAATCACCTTCTGCAGATGGAGGGAGCAATGTGCAAAGAAGGGTTCAAGGTCAGTTGGCTAACAAGTTAGGGGGCGGATTTGAATCTAGGCTTGGTGGGCTCCAAAGGTCCTCCCACTGCACTGGGGCGCCTTCTAGAGGCAGGACAGCAGCACATCATTGGAACATTTGTTCTGACCTCTTTCCAGCTTCTGGGCGGCTGACACCCTGGCCTGTAGCTGCCTCCCATGGTCAATGCTTAATGAGGGATGAATCAACATTCATGCACACCCACACGGAGGCTTCTAATAGGAGTGAGTTTGCTGTTTCCAAGGATAGATGATCCCTGCCTTTGGGAGGTTGCTCTGGTTGTAGTGTTTCTTGCGTTTCAATTATTGAGTGCTCTCAGGTGTATCTCCCTCAGAGTCCTCTCACTCTTGAAGAGGCATGCTACATTTGTGAACTGATCCCTGCCAGGAAGTCTCACAGCAGTCTCAGAGGGTGTCTGGTCAACCTAGGAAATGGGCACATAGCTCCTCCTATTCAGCACCTCTGCTGTAGAAGGGAAAACTATGGAAGCCAGGCATTTTCCTCCTGAAGGGAACTAGCTATATAGGCTTGCATATAGAGAAAGAAGAGAAAGTGGACTGAGTTGACCACATGGAACAAAACTTAAATGCTGCATCATTTCTTTCAAGCAGATCTGCTGAGGCCAAGGGGGGCCATAATACCTTCTTCCTGTTCACCCAAGGTATCTGATAATATATTAGCATTGGGTGATAGTATACTGCTTTCTGTGTATTGTGACATCTCATCTGGTTTACCTCCTTGCTTTTGCTAATAAGAAGCTCATAACTTAAATTTGTACTCAATTGTTATAACTCTTCTCAAAAAAGAAGCTATTGAAATACTTCTATTCCTCTTATCTTCTGCATACCAGCTCTTGTGTTTTGTTTAGGATAGGTCAAAAATTTGTTCATTTTATGTGAACTCATTTATCATAAGTCACCTGGAATTCAAAGTCTAATAAAATAAATTTTTGAAACACATTTTGTGATTAGTATGTGCCAAGTACCATACAGTTTAATTTCATTCACTACCCATTTGTTGTTTACTTGTTTATTTCTCAAATATTTGTTGAGCACCTTGCATATGCCAAGGTGCCTGTCTTAGATTGCTTGCATTGCTATAAAGGAATACCTGAGGCTGAGTAATTTATAAAGAAAGCAGATTTATTTGGCTCATAGTTCTGCAGGCTGTACCAGAAGCCTGGCATCAGCATCTGCTTCTGGTGAGGGCTTCAGGGAGCTTCCACTCATGGTGGAAGGTGAAAAGGAGCAGGTGTTACATGGTGAAAGAGGAGAGGGAGGTGCCTGGCTCTTTCAGCAGTCAGCTGTCATGAACAATCAGCTCTCATAATCAGCTCTCATAATCTCCAGGAAGGCACCAAGCTCTTCATGAGGGATCCGAGGCCGTGACTCAGACACCTCCCACCAGGCCCTGCCTCCAATCCTGGGAATCATATTGCAACATGAGATTTGGAGGGGACAAATATCCAAACTATATCAGTGTCATTGTTGGTGCTGGGGACCCTCTGGTGGGCTAGTCAGGCAAGGTCCCTACTGTCCTGGGGCTCACCATATAGAAGGGGAGTCAGGCATTAAACAAAAAGTGCACATGCGTAAACACACAATCTACACATGCATTCTACATGCACTCCACACGCACACACTCACATACACATATTCACATAGTAGGCCAGCTAGTGTTAGGTGCTATGAGAAAAAATTAATAGAGTAGGAAGTAAGAGGATGTCTGGGTGGTGGAGCAGGGAGGTGAGGCCCTGCCGTTTTGCGTGGGTCACCCGGGAACCCTCTTGGTTGAGCTGACCTGTGAGCAGACACCCAAACAAGCAAATTACAGTCATGTGATAATCGGGGAAATGCAGGCTGTTCCTAGGACCTTTACAATAATCTGGGGGGCATTAATGAAATCAATGGCTTTTTAAAAATTAATTTTTGGCCGGGCGTGCTGGCTCAAGCCTGTAATCCCAGCCCTTTGGGAGGCCAAGACGGGCGGATCACGAGGTCAGGAGATCGAGACCATCCTGGCTAACACGGTGAAACCCCGTCTCTACTAAAAAATACAATAAAACTAGCTGGGCGAGGTGGCAGGTGCCTGTAGTCCCAGCTACTCAGGACGCTGAGGCAGGAGAATGGCGTAAACCCGGGAGGCGGAGCTTGCAGTGAGCTGAGATTGACCACTGCTCTCCAGCCTAGGCGACAGGGCAAGACTCCGTCTCAAAAAAACAAACAAACAAACAAACAAAACTAATAATTTTCTTAATAGAGGGGGAGTCTGAGGCTCAGAGATTTAAAATAATTTGAAGCTGAATCAGGCTTCTATCCCAGGCCCTATGTCATTTGCCTCAGAGTGCAGCACAAAGATGTGTGTGAAGAGTTTGGGGCCAGACCCACCTGATTTGGCATTTCAGCTCCTCCATCTCACCAGCTCAAGGCATCAGAGTGAACTTGAGCAAGTTGTAACCCCTCCGTGCCTTGTTTACTAATCTGTAAAATGGGGGTAAAAATAGTCCCTACCTCACTGGATTGTCATGAGGATGAAATGGTTGGCTCAGTATGTGGCCAGAGGTTGGGGCCCATTGATGTAAGCCATTATTCTTATACATGTTGTCTCTCTTCCTTCAAAAGAGACAGGCTACAGACTTGCAAGTCACTCTGGCTTATATATGATGCCCTGCTCTCCTTCGTCTCTTCCACAGGCTCGAGGAGACTTTTCCTTCAGCAGCAAAGGCTGTTCTTGCATGCTGAGACAAGCAGCCTCAGGGTGCAGGGTGGAATTGCTGCACCATCTCCCTTGGGTGTCTGTTATCAGGGATTGATGGCAGCCCCAGCCTAGAGCATTTGGAGGTGGTCTGAGTGCGGTATGGGGTGAGCGAGTTTCCCAAAAAGCCAGAGTGACTTGCTCTTCCTGAAAACTGTGCTCTAGAAAACCTAAGTTTTGCTTTCCATCCCACAGCAACTTCCTTTAAAAGCATCAAGGAAGGGAAGCACACAGAGGAGGTGGAGCCAGTTGGAGCTACAGCTTAGGCCCTGAATTGGGATGCAGGTCCCCTGGGATCCTGTCTGGACTTACAGAGGCTGTTTTTTGATCAAAATAGAGGCCTTAATGGCTTCCTGTTTAGATGTTATTGCTTTACCATGAGACCCAAGGGAGATGGTGTAGCAATTCGACCCTGCACCCTGAGGTGGAAGAGATAAGGACACCAGAGCATTGCCCTCTGAGGGTTGACTGCATCCTGCCCCTGCCTAGTGCTTGTCTCCGACAACCACAGCTACTCTCTCCGGGCTCTTCCCGCCCCTTTAAACTGAGGGGAGATAACGGCTCCTCTGTGTTGCCAGCCCCCGGATGCTGCACCAACTCTTCTGGGTCTCCTTAACCCTGCTCATGCCCTTGTAAATACTCCCTATAATAAACCCTCAGTTATCCCCGTTCATGGCACCATCTGTTTCCTTCCAGGACCAGCAGTCATATAAGTCAACAATGCATCTGCATTCTAGAAAATAATTCAGTGGTCCAGACAAGAATATTGTTGATTTTTAAAGAAATTTCCCATACCTATACTAAAGGAACACTAAATTTATTACTGTATCAGTGGGGTGAGTTAACATAAAACAGTAAGTTGATTACTAAGAAATGTAAATGGCTAATAGATGGAAAAATCAGCTAAACTGTAATGAAATAAGCCACAAATAAGTAAAAAATAGATCTAATTTTTACCCTCTCAAACCCTGTTGTGGAGATGTTAAGTGGATTCCTTAGGGAAATGCATCAAGAGTCTTAAACATTTTTATTCTTATGAGCCAAACAACTCTCTTGTGAAGTGTCTACTTAGGGAAATACTCAGAGATGTAAAGATCTATGGACAAAGATGTACATCTTGGGGTTATTCAGTAGTGACAAATTGGGAACAATGTACATATGCCACAAAAGAAGGCTGGCTTAAGAAACCATGCTCCATGTAGAAGTAAAGTGGTTAAGCGCATAGTCTCTGGCATCAAACCATCTGGTTACACATCGTGCCATGGTGTGTGTCATCTAATCCTCACCGTGGAAACTGTGCTTGGTGGGAGACACCTAGGAAGTTCTCAGTGAACATGAACTTTTTTAGATAAAAAGTTATTTTCTAGAAAAGCTTCTCTATATCCATTAGGTGGATGCTTCTGAAGAATATTTAATGATATATGCAATTATTTGTGGCATAACATAAAATAAGGATAAATAAAATAATAATTTAGAATTTAGATGTAGAATGATCCTCATTATTTTAGCATGAAGGTATGCTGAAATGATAAGAGCCTTTGGATCTAGATGGTATGATTACTGTTGATTCTGATTTTCTTTAGTTTTCAAATTATTTAAAATAGATTATTAACCTCCTCCTTTTCCTCTTTCTGTCTCTTACTATGGAGACACAGACGACACCATAATAAGACAAAATGAAATGGCCTCCAATCCCATTTCCCAGATATCTTTTTGACACATACACATGCACACACACACACAATTTAAAACAGCTCAAAAACAAAATCCAAAGTCTTCCTTCTCACCTACAGTCTTCCCAATGAAACCATTGGTAATAAATCCTTTGATTCATTGCAGAAGAAAGTATGTGCACATACCAGCAGATCCAAGTTCTTTTCAAATAAGCTTGTATTGATTTTACAATCAGAAAATTGTAGCATGCACACATTTAAAATGTGGGCATTTTTATTGTCAATCCCTCGAGGAACAGGCTTGGGTCAAATGGCCTGTCCCGGTCCCACTGGGGGAGGATCAGGAGCATAGGCACTACCTGTGGGGGAAGGGAGGCAGAATTGGTTTTGTGGCCATTGGCCTGGGATGGGGAGGGGCTCTAAAATGCACACCCCTTGTTGGTCCTCGGTTTCTTCATCATTGGGATGGGACAGATCTTGAATACTGTACACCTTACTTTGGGACAATTACCAGCCTTAAGACACTAACGTTGATTCCTGAGATCAAGTATTGCTGGTCTCTGCTGGGCCTCCAGGAGCATTTCTACGAGCCACTTTTCTATGTCCTTGAAAACATTCATCTTCAGCTTTTCCCGAGGACCTCAACTCTCCTGATTTCTCCAGTTCCCCAAACCCCCACCATCTGGATCCAGCTTCCTCACCCTTCCTCCAAACCAATGTGAGCACATTTTGTTTTCTTTTGCTCTTCCCTGTCTTCTCTAGTTCTACCCTAACTTCCCTAGAATTTAGGTCATTGATTGCACACACACAAACAAAACAGGGAACCATGGGTTTGAACACTCATATTGGGCAATGCATATAAGGTTCATAAAATTAACTGGAAGCTGTCTCTTGATGCAGTTCCCTACTCACTGAACTCATGTGACTTGAATAAATCACTAAGACTCTTGATGTTCTGTTTTGTTCTCTGTGCAAAAAGAGAACACTGTATTGTCTTTGGTTCACAGTGGCCAACTCTAGAGAGTCTTCCATCTCCTGAGCACAGGGGAGAGGCATAATGGGCAGTCCACAGCAGCACTGAATCCAGGAGTCCCTGACTCATGGGAAGGGTTGAGGAACTTCGCGGGAGCTGGGGTTAAATAGCAGCTGCAGTCTGTCCCATGGCCTCATTTTGGAGGCAATGCCAAGCTTTCATTCACAAACTCACAAGTTCATGCTTTTATTTAGAGTGTGGGCATAGCACAGATTCAGGGTCAGAAAGGTTGAGTTGGATCTTTCTTGCTCTTTATTTACCTGCTAAATGACCTTATAAAAGTCCTCATGTTGTTAAGTCTCAGTGTATTCTTCTCTTATATGGGTCTAATCTTCCTTTCTTCTTTAGACAGCTGTTGTGACAGTAAAGTGAGGTCCTTGTAGCAAAAGCACTTTTCAGGCTCCAAGATGTTAGGAAACTGCAAAACACCTTCTTCTGAGTCCAGACACTGGAAAACGAACTCTTGTGTGGTGAGAATGAAAAGATTGCTTTCTTTTATTTATTTAGCAAACATGAAACATATGTATGTATTCATTATATACCAGGGACTCTTCTAAGTACTTAACAAATATTCACATATTTACATTCTCCTAATCACACAATGAAAAATATACAACTGTGGTCCCTGTTTTCCAGGTAAGAAAACTGTGGCACAGAGAAATTAAGTAACTTGCCCAAAGCCACATAGCTAGTAAGTAGCAGAGCCAGGATTCAAGCCTAGGCACTATGGCTGTAGAGCCCACGTTCTTCACCATTACATCATGTTACCTTCTTTGCTGGGATGTTTTGTAGAGCAAAGATAACTTGAGAACTACAACAGACTGACAGTGAATCTCAGTCCTGCCATTTAGCTGTGTGGTGTTGGGAAGGTTAATTAACTTCTCTGAGCCCTTACTCCCTTATCTATCAAATGAGAATAAAAATGCCCATATCAGACAAGTTTTGCAGCGGCTAAATTGAGGCACATTGTCTGGCACAGGCACAATGAGGTGCACAGGTAATGTGAGTTGGATTTGTAGGCAGGACCTTACCTGAACTCAGCCTTAGCCATTTACTTGGTTACTGGTTGATTCGGACTTTTCCATTCTCTGCCCACCAGCCTGCTGGGTAACCACATTCTTCAGAGTGTGAAGGTCCCTGCCCACACCCACTCTAACACTCTCAGGGTGTCTGCCTTGCAGACTGGGGTGGGGAAGCTCTTGTTCACATGCCTGGGCTTGTCTAACAGTTACAATTTTTCAGGCCCAGGGAGTCAGCTCCCAGGCTCCTGTTTCCTTTGGGCTCCAAATAGCAAACAGGACCCTGCGCTTCTCTGTCCACCTCCCCTTCCAAAAACTTACTGGTTAATTTTAGGGTTGGGGAGAGGCTCTGACGAGGGCCTGCCCACGTGGGGTTAAGTTTACTAGTGGCCTCTGCCTCTGGTCAGGCTCGCTGGGAACAGCAGCAGTCACTTCCCGAAGCTCAGTGGGGGCAGGAGCTCGGCCAGGGCAGTGGGCAGTGGTTGGGCACAACATTTCCAAGATGTTGGGAGCCCTGCCTCAGCAGACCAGACCCACAGCCCACATTTTTGCAAAAGAGACACTGTCTTTTATCAGGCATAGCCTGATGCACTTATATTTTTATATCATTTTAACTCTAGAAATGGCCCAGCATTTACTACTGCAAAAACTTAATCATGTCTGCCTTACCTGAGGCCCCTTTAAAAGATAAATGCTGACAGATTATCTCATTAATAAGGAAAAAGTCTAGTCACAGTTCTTTACTCTCCATTAAAGGTCTCTCAAACCACGTATTGATTTTTTTAAAGAAAAGAAATTGGAAGAAGCATGTACCAATTAAGAATAAAACTAACAATTTATTACCCTTAGATCTTTAAGGCAAATAGAGAGCAGAAAAACACTTGCTTTTTTTTCTCCCCTATATTGAGACATAATAATTAGGCAACTATGTAAATAACCTTATATTAAAACCTGAGACAGCCTGCAGTTACTCAGGCTTCTGTACTGGATCATAAAGATCAGTTACTGCTCTTGGGTTCTCTGTTTTTTGCAAAGCTTTTCTCTCTTTTCTGAAGGGCTCTTAGAAAAGTTGTTTCTTTCTCTTGTCTTTTGCTTCTAGCAGGCTGATCATAAGCTCATCTTCTTACTTGTTTGTAAGTTTACCGAATGAGCTCTAGGAGATTCTCATTTGTTTCTGTATTCCACAAGGCTTGATTGAGCACAAACTCTGTGTTTGTGTTGTTCTTTATATTAAATGATGAACACTGCTACAGAGAAGCACTGAGCAGGAAAAGAGGACATTGAGAATCTCCAGGACTGTAACACTAAGAAGATGATACATTTTTCATTGAAGTAGGAACTAAAAACAAGGAAAATATTTTAGAACTGATCTGTCCTGTATATGTCTGGCCACGCCACCCCATCTTTTTTGTGTGTGCAATGATTCTCTGCTTGATAAATATTTGTTAAATATGTAAATAAATGTCTCCCTCCATCTGAAAAGTAAGCACCACCAGGGTAGGCATTTTATGGTTTTTGTTGATGTATCCTACATGCTGAGAACTGTACCTGACACATATCAGGCACTCAGTTAATATATGTTGAGTAAATAAACAATTGTCCTCAGTTCATGGATTTGTTTGGCATTCAAAAGGTTTTTGTAACACCTACTTTAAGTCAGGAATTGACCTAGGTGTTAGAAACACAAACATGATTGACCTGGGGCTGCCTTTTTTGATCTTTCAGACAAGGGGAGGAGAGTGAGTTGATCAAGCTAACATAATACTATGTTGTAAGTGTTAAGCTAGGAGGACTTTGCGATACTGTCTTGCAGAATATGGTAGGATGCTTCCCCAAGACCTGTGGAGTGAAAGAATGGTGCTTAGGTAAAGAAAGGACTGAGATGGAGTGAGAAATCTAGTTCCAGGAACTGGAAGAGGAGGTCTAATGATTGGAAGTAACAGAAAACAAGGAGCCAGAGAAAGGGAGGCTGCCATGCCATGGGTGAGAAGCAGGGAGTGGTGAGAGGAGGCGGGAAGAACAAGCAGAGGCCGAATTGTGCAGAGCCTCACGTGGGGTTCAGATTTAATTTAAAGACAGCATGAAGCCATTGATGGGTTGCCAGGGGACCAAGGAGGGCAAATTTCTGTTTTGGAAACATCCCTCTGGTTTCTAGGTATAGGATGGATTTAAAGGAGAGAGCCCAGGCCAAGAGGCAGCTTAGAGCTTCTCCTACAAACTAGGGGAGATGTGGTGGAGACCTGGGTGAGAGTGGACAGGCTGTGGGCTGGAAGAACTAGATGGATTTATGAGAGAAAGACTAATGGGTTGGGGGTTAGAGAGAGGCCATAGTAGTGGGTGACTCTGAGGTTTCTGGGTTGGTCAACTGGGAAAATAGTTTGAAATAGTTCAGGTGCAGTGTGGGAGAGAAAATTGATATGGAGTCCATATGTATGTCTCGGGAGACTGAGAGGTTTATGGCCCCACTGAAATAATTCTTCAGTTTACTTTGAAGACACATGGGTGAAAGGAGGAAAAAATGCAATTTAAAAAGTTGTGTTGACATGAATGCACATCCACACCAGACATCTGCAGATAAAGGAGATGGATGGATTGATGTCCTGCATTGTGCAAACTGGTGTCTACTTTGTTCAAGTTCAAGAATTTTATTCAAATGTCTATATTACCCCGGAAGAATAATTTAAAACACAGTTGGACCAGGTGCAGTGGCACACACCTGTAATCCCAGCACTTTGAGAGTGCGAGGTGGAAGTATTGCTTGAGCCCAGAAGTTCAAGAGCAGCCTGGGCAACATAGTGAGACCCCGTCTCTCTCTAAAAAAATATAAAACCCTCTGTATTCGTGATTTTCACATCTGCGGATTCAACCAACTGTGGATCAAAAATATTGAAAACAAATTAAAAAAAGAGGAAGGTTGCATCTGTACTAAACATGTATAGACTTTTTTCCTTCTTATTATTCTCCAAACAATACAGTATAACAACTATTTAGATAGCATTTACCTTGTATTAGGTATAAGTAATCTAGAGAGGATTTAAAGTGCATAGGTTGTGCACAGGTTCTACGCAAATACTATGCCATTTTATATTAGGGACTTGAGCATCTGCAGATTTTAGTTTCCACAGGGTATTCTGGAACCAATCCACTGAGGATACTGAGGGACGACTGTATTGTCTTGGATGGTCTCTGATGCTATAACATCAGTCCTCTTTCCATGGCTGAGAGTGGGGTGGATGAGACAGGAATTGGGCTTACTGTATTTTTCAGCACACTGAACCTCTCCTTGCTTTTTGAATGATTTCCTTTTATTCTAATAATTTTGGAAGTATAATATTATGAAGTACAGTATTAATATTGCACAAGGAATAACCCCACACTTAGAATTCATTCATTCATCCATCCATCTGTCCACTCACTAGTAATCCATCCTTCCTTCCTTCCTTCCTTCCTTCCTTCCTTCCTTCCTTCCTCCCTCCCTCCCTTCCTCCCTCATTCCCTCCCTCTCTCCCTCCCTTTTTTTTTTGACAGTCTTGCTCTGTCACCCAGCCTGGAGTGCAGTGGCATGATCTTGGCTCACTGCAACCTCTGTCTCCTGGGTTCAAATGATTTTCATGCCTCAGCCTCCCAAGTAGATGGGATTACAGGCACCCGCCACCACACCCAGCTAATTTTTGAATTTTAGAGATGAGGTTCACCATGTTGACCAGGTTGGTCTTGAACTCCTGGCCTCAAGTGATCCACCCACCTTGGCCTTCCAAAGTGTTGGGATTATAGGCATGAGCCACTGTGCCTTGCCCGAATTTTTGATCTGTAGCTTTGAAGACTTGGCTCCAGCACTGCCCTTTGCGTTCCTGCAATGTCTGGTCCATGCCTGTTTATTCCTTCCTTCTACTCTTCATCCTATGTCCCTGTTGCTCTGAACCCAGAAAACTTGGAGGCCCAACATTCCCAAAGTGCAGAGAGGGCTGCCATAGCTCCCTTGACCCACAAGATCATCGAGCTGATGCAGCAGGAGTTTATTTCACTTGACTTCAATTTAGCTGTCCTGAGCCCCTTCTTTATATTGCCAAGAGATTTCCTAACAGATATGTAACCCGGCGATTCAGGCAATTATTCACGTATTCCCCCACATCATTAGTTTTATGGAACACTGCCAGGGGGCATATTTTTCTTTCCTAGGACTCCTGAGAATAAAGGAAATAGAACTCTTACCATGAAGTCATATTAAGGAGTTTATTTCTCAGAAAATACCCCATAGCACTTTTATAAGATCTTGTACAGATAGACTGCATTTAGGAAAAGAATTACTTTTACCTCATCTGCTGCCATGGGAATTGCTGTCCAGGCCTCCTGCCTTACAGGACATGGCTTTAAAAAAAAACTCTAGGGTATCTACTGACCACAAAGGGGTGCCCATGGTTAGTGTAGGGAAGACATAGTTTAGGCTGGATCTTGTTGGGCTTGGCTAGGGTGATATAATTTAATCACCCAAACCAGAATGTGTTTCTGGACAGAAGGGTGCTATTATTAATTATATTGGCATATCGCATATCAGGTATAAATCAGGGCCATCCAGGCCCACTGGGACATATGGTTACCGTAGACTTTGTGCTCTGTTCCTACCACTTACTGAAGTTTTTCTCCATCAGCTTGATCGATAAAGTAAAAACCCAAAGCATTCAGCCAAATTGCACAAAATATTAGCATTATAACCTTAAGTGGTAGTTTTCTTTACTGAACTGGAGGACCAGGCATGATGGGGTATATCAGCTAGCTCTTGTTAAAATAATGCTGCACGAGGAACCACACCAAAACCCTGCGTCCTGAAGCAGCGTTTATTCTCACTTATCTACCTGCAGTTCAGTTGACATAGGCTGGGCTTGAATCCAAGCTGCACGTTGGGTCCAACTCTGCCTCACACATCTCTCCTTCTCCACAGATCAGTGGGCCAGTTCATGCAGGCTCTCCCCATGGAAATGGTAGACGCAGAGCAGAAGCTTGTGAGTGGAGACACATTATATCTCCTAATACCAAGGCTTGAATCTGGCACATAGTTCAACAGTTACTTCTACCCACATTCCTTTGGCCAAAGCAAATCCTATGGACAAGCTCATGTCTCCACGCATGAATCCATAGCATGGATTCAAGCCCAGACTATGTCAACTGACCTGCAGGTGAATATGCTCTTTCTTTGGTGGAGAGTATGCCAGTGGCACAGGCAGAAGACAAAGGTACAAAAAGACGTAAAGAATCAGAACAATAACGAGTTAATGGGTGCAGCACACCAACATGGCACATGTATACATATGTAACAAACCTGCACATTGTGCACATGTACCCTAGAACTTAAAAAGTATAAAAACAAAACAAAACAAAACAAAAACTTTAAAATTAAATTGTGGTAGTTGCACAATTTTGTGAATATATTACACTAAAAACAGTTGAATCATATACTTTAAATGAATAAATTGTATGGTATGTGAATTATATCTCAATAAAGCTTTTTCTTTTTTTTTTTTTTTTTTTTTTTTTTAAAGAATAGGAACAACAGTGCAATCTATCACAGGGAACATTCGGCAAAAGGGGGTTTGCTTTTTCTCTCCCTGGGCCTCTAGCACGAGGATGGCTGAGTTTCTTCAACCTGTTGCCTGTTGAGAAAATGAAGCAAAGAGAACAGGCCCTTTTGGTCTGCAAGAGACAGGTAGCTGCCCTTATGAGCTGACCACACAGAGGATGCTGAGAAGTGGGCTCACTCTGAGAATAGGAATGTCCAAAAGAATAGAGGACAGAGAGATTAAGAGGAAAGCTCATGATTCAGAACAGCAGCCCTGCCCTGGCAAATATGGTGCAGTGAATGGAAAACTCTTTTCATTCACCAGTCAGACCAATCATTTCTCCTTTCACAGAATGGAAGGAGTGAGGGAATGAAGAAAGGAATAGCGAGTGCTCAGGCACAAACTGCTCCTTTCCGAGGAGGGGAAGCAGAAACCCCTTATCTATGAGGATCAAAGGAAAAAGGTCCCCGGATCACAGGCATTTCTGTGGGATGTGCATGGTCCCACAAAGCCCCACCAGGTGGATATTTTCCATGTTGTGAGTACTGGCCTTCCCACTCCTTTGCTGTTTCTGTAGTTCCTTTCGGACAAGTGCTGCTGTGAGCTTTGTGCCCTGTGTCATTCAATCACTTTCTACAGTGCCCCCCGCCCCCGCCCCACCACAGTGTCAGGCCCTGAGCCTTTGCCTACCTGCTGTCAGAGCCCTGTGTGGCTTCCTCTCAGGTAGGTGATAATGGGGAGTGAGAGCTTTTAATCAGAGAAACGAATCATGCTGATTATCCCTAGTTTAATAATGGATTACCCCTGCCAGGGAATCTCCTGTCTAGTGTTTAAGCCAATTAAAGTGCTCTGGGGGAGTCCCTAGCTGGGGGTTCAGGATCAGAGAAGGGCAGGCTAAGGGGAGGCACTGAGGAAGGGAATTTCAGGGCAAAACACATTTCACCCTACAAGGGAGACTGAGACCTTGGTACATGGGGTTAATCACACAGATGGATTGCTCAAAGTCCACAGAGCAACCAAAGGGATGACCCATGGTCACCAGGCCTTGTAAATTCACCATTATCTTCTCCCTGCTTTTTTTTTTTTTTTTTTTTTTTTTGAGATGGAGTTTTGCTCTGTTGCCAGGCTGGAGTGCAACAGCGCAATCTTGGCTCACTGCAACCGCTGCCTCCTAGGTTCAAGTGATCCTCCTCCCTCAGCCTCCTGAGTAGCTGGGATAACAGGCACCCGCCACCATGCTCAGCTAATTTTTGTATTTTTAGTAGAGATGGGTTCTTACCATATTAGTCAGGATGGTCTTGATCTCTTGACCCTCATGATCCACCCACCTCGGCCTCCCGAAGTGCTGGGATTATAGGCATGAGCCACTGTGCCTGGCCCTCCAGTCCCATCTTTTCTAACTTGAGCTCTTGCAATAACTTCCTAGCTGTTCTGCCTACTCTACTTTCTAACTTCTATATAGGGCAGCTAGAGTTGTCTTTTCTATTTTTTTATTATTTACATAATTAGGAAAAAAATTTAAAAATATAGAAAAGTGCAGAGATATTATAGCTAATATCCATATATTTGCTACTCCAAGTCAACAGATGCTTTTCCCCTATTCTATCTATCTATCTATCTATCTATCTATCTATCTATCTATCTATCTATCAATCATCTGTCTATCTATCTCTATCATCTATCTATCTATCTATATTTAAATAACAGACATATGGAAAAGTACAGATATCTTATTGTACATCTGTGAAATGTTCACAAAGTAAACAGTCATATAACTGCATCGCAAAAAGAAAAGGAACATTACCAGCCGCTCCTTTTGCCTGTTTCTTGTTATTCATCCCCCCCCGCCCCACCTGAGCAAAGGTAGCCACTATCCTGAATCCAATAGCATAGACTAGTTTGCCTGCTTGTGAACTTTACAAAAATACAGTCATACAATGTGTGTTCTTTGTGTGTTGTGTTTATTTTGAATCTTCTTTTTAAGAAAGACATTTTTAAAGATAAACGGGAAGTCATCTGCATTCCAATTCTTCTAATTCTTTTTCCTTCCCCAAAGGCAACCAGAACCATAAATGTGATAACATATTTAGTTGATGTCTTTATATGTTTACTTATTTATATAGCATTACTTTGGATGTGTTTTTTTTTTTTATTTAAATAAATGGTTTTGCAATATATGTTGATTCTACCACTTGCTTATTTCACAGAATGGGCCTTCTAAACCACACAATGGGTTATGTGACTCTCTTTCCTTTTTAAACACCCCCACCCATGCCTTTCCAGACCGTTGGTTCCTGGAAACAGGAGCAGTGTTTTGGTACTTCTTATTCTGTGAGTCCAACACTGCAGCTGATGCTTTATAAAGATGTTTTGGGTGAAGGAATGAATCAATTAACAAATGAGCAAAGTCTCTCACTTCATAAAGAACTTGAAAGTCCTGAACAAATTCACCCTTCTCTACTGACCCCCTTTTGGAGAAAGGTGTCTCCTTTTTATCTTTTCTTTTACTTTTTTTTCCTTTTTGACTGCTTTGTCTATGAAACTGTCCAAAGACTTAAGTCCATCAGCAAGCCCAGCACAGAAATTTGACTTTATGAAATGTTCTTTCAGGAGAAGTAAATATTTCAGAACTGTGTATGATCTTTGTAGCTTTGCTCCTGATCTGTTCTTCTGGAAGAGGAGATAGTAGTATTCTTCCTAAGGTTTTTCTAATTATAAACAGAGAATTATCATAGTGATGTAAGGAGATTACAACATTAAATTCATATCTTGATAAATTGGTAAAACACCAGTCATCCTTCAAGTTAGTCAGCCCTGGGGTTTCTATTGAATTCAGTTGGTTCTTCCAGGCTCCCCAGAGGTGAGATCATGACCAGAGGGAGATGGGTCACTGTTGGCATTCTGAAGGGATATCTCACAACTATGCTGGGTAAAGGAAAACTGGTCCCATCTGTCCAGCCTAACTACTGCTGATAGCACCAAGACCCAGGGCCTTATCCTCTCTCAGGACCCAGGTTCATCCTTCCTATGTCCTCCCCTCCCCCAGAGCTCAGCCACCACCCTCATTAAGGTAGCATAAGGAAACATACTCATTTTAGATCTTGATTGGAATCTTGGTTATGCCACCAACTGTGGATGACCTGGACAAGCTCGTGACCTCTCCAACCCTCAGTGTTCTTAAGTGTGCTGTAGATATAAAGTTGCTATTTCATAGATGTGTTGGGAGAATTAAACTATTGAGTGGTGCAGGATGTGCAAATAATACTCAGTATTTTTCTGCTTGCATATACAGGTAGACAAAAGGCTAGAAAGAAATACAATAGATGTGTTAGTACACATACATGCATATTATCTATGTTCTTGTGTCTAACTTTCTTTATAAATATTTTATCCTAAGTGTTTTCCGATCTTTTAATGAGATTGGAAGATACTTATATTGTTTTTCTTTTAATACTATATTTGTTATTATATTTGTTTTAATACTATATTGTTTTTGATAGTTGCATAATATTCTAACATCTGGTTGTACTGTAAGTACACCTAACCATTTCCACATTGTAAATAAGCCATTAGGTTTATTTTCAATTTTCATCAAGGAGAGTTCTGAGGTCAACCCAATCTGATTTTTTTCTTTGTAATCTTTTGCAAACAATGTGGTTTTTATTATTTTTGCTTTGCTTTGTTTTCTGCCTGGGATACTTATAAGTTATTTTTTTCCTTGCTATCAAGCTGTGGGTTTCTTTTTTTTTTTTAAATCAATTATGATTGTGCAGAGTATACCATTTTGTTTTGCAATTTTAGATCTTTTATTTTCAGTTCAAGAATGTTCTAATATAGATTTGATTGGTGTTTCAGTGTCATTACTTTTTTAGAGACTTTTTTAAGGAACACTAATCTTTTCTTTTTGTAAATTGGATCACTTTTCTCTATTCTTCATATATGCCATCTGTTTGCTCATTATTTTCAACTCCAGATTCTAAAAGATATGTTTCAAATTTATTATTTCTCTGAAACTTAGTTTTCTGCAGTATAAGTTCTGCTCTTTATTGCTTCTAATGTAAACTATAATTCTAAGAGTGTATTAATTGTTTCTCTGCCTTCTTTGGTATCTTAGCAAGACTTTTCTTCACCTTAGCCTGCATTTTGCTTTTGTGTTTTGTTTCATTTTTTATCTCCTTTTCTTTCCTAGAAGCCATACCTTCTTGCAATTTATAAAGAACTACACATATGCATGCACACACACACACACACACACATATACACATATATACACTTTTTTTTTCTTTTTTATAGTAAATAAGTTCAGAGGCATGCATTTTTTGGCATCTTTAGGCAAACTACACTCCACGGACCAAATCCAACCTATTCCTTGTTTTCGTAAATGAAGTTATTAGAACACAGACCCACTCATTCATTTATATATTGTCTATGGCTGCGTGCTTTTACACTGCAGTGTAATTACAACAGAGACTGTATGGCTTACAAAACCCAACATATTACTCTCTGGTCTTTCGTGACAAACATTTGCCAACTCTTGTGCTATTTTCCTCTGTTTAATCATTGTTAAATGGAAAAACATACTTCTAATCCATGGTCTGCCCCGGGGGACTATAGATTCTGCTGTCTCTGTTGATTTTGATAAAGTCATTCCCTCAGACTTAAGTTAGAGCAGAATCTGACCCATCAGGGTACTCACTCAGGGGAAACATAACATCCTCATAGTGGGTAGCTGACAAAAGGTTTATTAAGGGATCATTTCCTAGGGTGTGGGAAGAGTTTAAGAACTCTAAAAAGGGATGACATAGGCCGGGTGCGGTGGCTCATGCTGTAATCCCAGCACTTTGGGAGGCCAAGGCAGGTGGATCGCCTGAGGTCAGGAGTTTGAGACCAGCCTGACCAACATGGAGAAACCCAATTTCTAGTAAAAATACAAAAAATTAGCCGGCCATGGTAGTGGGCACCTGCAATCTCTGCTACTTGGGAGACTGAGGCAGGAGAATTGCTTGAACCCGGGAGGCGGAGGTTGCAGTGAGCCGGGATCATGCCATTGCACTCTAGCCTGGGTAACAAAAATGAAACTTCTCATCTCAAAAAAAAAAAAAAAGAAAGAAAAAGAAAAAAGAAAAAAGGGATAACACAGTACTCCAAGTCTAGTAGCTTGTAAGGCATTTTTACCTACCCTCAGCCTGAAGGATCAAGAGGAGCAGGGAAATGTTACCAGAGCCCAGAGAATAGCTATATGGAAAGCTGCCTGCCAAGAGTTATAGCTTTTAACAGAGGGACATCTAAATCACAATGACCGGTAGGGAGGACATCAGAAACCAAAGCAACAAAGGCCTCACTTCACTCTCCTGTACTATAGTGTCATTCTAGTGCCCTCCTATTGCTGAAGTCAACCAGAGACCAAAGAACAAGGATTCCTTCAGCCTAGGTATGCTTCAATGGTGGTTTGGATAAAGAAAATGTGGTACACATACATCATGGAATAATATGCAGCCATAAAAAAACAAAATCATGCCCTTTGCAGCAATATGGATGCAGCTGGAGGCCGTTATCCTAAGCAAATGAATGCAGGAACAGAATACCAAATATACAATATTGGCTGCATGTTCCCATTTATAAGTGGGAGTTAAACATTCAGTACACATGGACACAAAGAAGGGAACAATAGACCCTGGGGCCTACTTGAGGGTGGAGGGTGAGAGAGGGGAGAGGATTGAAAAACTACCTATTGAGTATCATGCTCATTACCTGGGTGACAAAATTATCTGTACGTCAAACCCCCACAACATGGAATTTACTCATGGAACAAAACTGCACATGTACCCCCTGAACCTAAAATAAAAGTTAGTTGGAAAGAAAAAAAGAACAAGAAGTCCTTTACCATATACCATACAGGTCTGCCTTCTGGGAGCATGGGATAGAGTAGGGGAGGATGAATAAGTGAAAGATATCCATCACTTGGAGTTTCTGTTTTCAGGCTTTTCAGGCTCTAGATCAGAGCTATCCAATAGAAGTTTCTATGACAATGGAAACGTCCTTATCTATGTTGTCCAATATGCTAGCCACTAGCTACACGTGGCTGCTGAGTCCTGGAAATGTGATTATGAACTTAGGAATTGAATCTTTCATTGTATTTAATTTTAATTAATTTAAATTTAAATAGCCACATGTAAGTAGTGCATGTAATATTGCACTGCATAGCTGTGGATGGTTTTCTATTTTCCTTCATGCATTCACTACAATGTACTTTGCTGGACTGTTGTGAGATCTTTTGTTCCCTGATTCTTTGAGTGTGAAACAGATCATTTATTTCTGGGCATTCTGAGATAGTCTTTCTCTCTCCCCTTTGGTAGAAATAATATCTGAAACCTCACAACCTCTAAGAAGCATAGCTTCTGCTCCTCCTTTTATGACTTTGCCTAATGCCAGCTTCCTGTCCCATCTTGGATCTCTTCCACTTCGCTCCATGTGACATTGCAGTCAGATGATAGTCTCTAAACTGAAGTAGAAAACCATTCCTGTTCATCTCCCACTTATGAATGAGAACATGCAGTGTTTGGTTTTCCATGGACACAGAAAAGGAAACAACACACACCAAGGCCTGTTGGGGCATGGAGGGTGAGGGGTGAGGGGACGGAACTTAGAGGATGGGTCGACAGGTATCCTATTTTTTTTTTTGAAATAAAAAAAAAAAAAAGAAGAAGACCATTCCTGGTAGTTTCAGGAAGGATGGCTTTAGGAAGCTCTTGGAGCATACCAGAGGGGAGGGTGTCTGTTTTGTTAATCAGCAAAGGTCTGGAGTCTCTGCTTGTTAGCTAGGGCTCAACAGTGCCTGCCAGACTTGATACTCTGGTTCGGATGTCAGTACGCGCCATCAAGAATATTATTTTTATCAGTTTCCTTTCATGCTATAGTTAGTAAAACTTTTGCTTAGAATTTGAGACTTGGTTAATTATGCTTCTTAGTTCCAACAGTGTTCATGTATATAGTTGTCCCTTGGTATCTGTGGGGAATTGGTTTCAGGAACCCCACAGATACCAAGATCTGTGGATATTGAAGTCCCTTACATAAAATGGCATATTAGTATTTGCATATAACATAAGCCCACCCCCTAATATACTTTAAATCATCTGTAGATTACTTATAACACATAATGTAATGTGTTATGTAAATATAGTAGTTGTTATAGTGTACTTTTAAATGTGTTTTAGTTTTTATTTTTATTTTTTCCCTTTTGAATATTTTTGGTCTGTGGTTGGTTGAATCTGTGGATATGAAGAGCTGACTGTATTTTGTTGAGAAGCTGGGAGAGGTCATATCAAGGATGACTATGTGGATTCTGTTAACTCCAGAGCTCCCCCTCACCATTTCTTCTTTATGATTGTCACTGTTGCTGTTGAAAACAGATCATGATTTTGAATGTGCATAATCTCAGGTCTGCTGCAGAATTAATAGAAACTGCTTGATTTTCACATAGAGACATTAATTACTATTTGTTTTGCATTTGCATTCACAGGTAGCTGCGGAGGGAAATTAGCATACTTTGTTGATAGGCCATTATTAAAATGACAGTTGGGAAAATATTTGAAAAATATTGTCTTTCTTTTTTTCTGTTTTCCTCTCTGGCATTGCTGTTATTATTTTTTAAAAAATCTTGTCTGTAACTTACATTTGTTGCATGATTTTGAAATTCCAGATAAGTAATGGAGAGCATTTTGGGATGTTGGTACTTAGAACAAAATCTGCAGTGTTGGAACTGGGGCTCCCTAATGGCTTTTGCGTTTGTGTGTAAACAAGCCAAACCAGTCCAGCTATTCAGAGTTGGTGAATCAGAGGCACCTGTGAAATAATAATAATTCATTGCTTAAACCTTTGGAGGGACACATCCAGCTCATTTAGCTGGGTGCTTCCTGAAATCGGGATCCGCTTGTAGTTGAGCTGAGAAGGCGAAACAAAGGAAAATTACAGTCTTTTCATCATTATACTAACAAAGAATCCTGAAAATGGAGTTTGACAACCAGGATTGTTGGCCTGGTGATGCCCCTGAGGAGCTGAGGAAACTTGGTTGAGTCACTTTATCTTTTTATCTGTCAAAAAGATAAAGATTGGGACTCACTCCATAGTCTTGGATCCAATGGGGTAAAGAACCTTGATAGCTCTCAAAAATCATATAGATTTGAGAGGTGGCTGCAGCTATAATTTCTAGTTTTGTTCTTATTCAGTCTTTTGCTATGAGAGTAAGATTTGGTCCCACTTTTCATTTGTGCCCATACGCCTACAGCCAGACTATGTGCGGGCATGGGTGGGCACTGCCAAGAGTCTTTCCTGCTCCTCTGGGTTTCCCCTGTGATCATGAGCTCCGTTAAGAAAGACAGTCTTTCTAGGAAAAGAAGATCCTTCCTTTTCATCAATATTAGGAAAAATTAATTAATTCACCAAGTTCATTGAAAATCTATGTTCACGGTTCCCATCCTTAGGGAATTCACCTTCTAGTACAGTTCAGGATATGTGTATATTCCTCAAAGTTGGGAAGATATGAATTGGTTACTGATTGATTGGTTGACTGATTCATTCATTCAATCACCATTTGTTGGACCTCTTATGTACTAGGTCCTATGCCAGGCACTGGTGATTTGAAAGTGAACGGGGTAAGAGTTACCAAACTCTTCATATGCTGTGCGTATGAATCCCTAAAAAAACTGGCAGATATTCAGAGTTCAGGATACTCCCTGCTCTGGTCAAGCGTCTGGATTTAGAATCTGCATTTTGAACAATGTGGAAACACTGCTCTAGGGAATGCATATGCAGCAAGGGATACGTATGCAAACACACACATGCACACACACACAAACACACATGTACACAGACACACATACAAACACACATGCATATAGACCCAACCACGCAGAAACTCAAATGCACACATACACACACACACATACACACAAACACATGCACACAAACACACAATCACAACACCTACATACACGTACACACGAACAGACTAAATCAGTGTGGGATAACCAGGAAATATTTTTCAGAGCAGGATTTCAGCTGCTTAGGGGAAACAGGCTCCTTAATTCCATCTGGCCCCCCGAGCCCCTCCTACATTCAGCCAAGAATTTCCTGTCCTCACTAGTGAAACTTGGACATAGATTTTAAAAAGTTCCAATAAAGTTCCAATAAGAAATTAAGTTCACTGCTCACTATAAATATGCACATTTTATAGGAAAAATATAGATACATATTATTATAAATTAAACCGTAAGCTTGGTCCCATTCACTGCAAATCTCTTTGAAAGAAACCTGCTTTAAATTGCTGTGTTATTTCACACTAGTTTTTGGCATGTCACCATTTGTGTAACTGATAAATTATTTTTGGATACAATTTTAGTAATGGCTACTTGCTACTGGCTATTTACTAAATGCTATTTACTAAAATTGAAAATTTACTCTATGGCAAGTACTATGCAAGGCGCTTTCCATGCATTATCTCATTGAATCTTTGCAGCAAATTCATAAAGTGTTATTGTTTTTCCCATTTTGCAGCTGATGCAACTGAGGCTTAGAGAGTGAAGCGTCTTGCCCAGGGTAGCACAGTAAGCAGAGGCGTTTCTAATTTTCCCACTCTTACGCACAGCAGTAAAATGCCCATCTTTGGACATAAGTCGTGGTCCCTGTGCTTGATTATTTTCGTATAATCAGATCCTGAAAGGGGAATGCTATGTGCTTCTCTGCCCCATCTTGGGCAGACCCTGCTTCCTGACCTTTTCTCCTTCCTCAGTTTCCCTCATTGCCCCAAGAGCCCAGAATTTTCCAGGCTTCACAAAGGCTGTGTCCTTTCCTTCCTGCATTTCTGTGACTACCTTTCTGCTGCAGCTGTAGGGAGGTGAGTCTGGGCTCCAGGGACTGCCCCTCTCCCACTTAGCCTCCGATGTCTCCTGATGTCTCTTTGGGCAGCAACATGTAAAGGCCAATAAGATCAGGTCGGGGTGACACTGTGACAAGGTGTCAGCACCTATGGCTGTACCTGGATTGTGACAGGCACCTGGGCAAACTTTCTCCATGACTCCCCTGGGTGGTGACTGACAAATAGCATCAGTCACCAAGCGGCGGGGCCATAACCAGAAGGAAATGTTAAAGGAAGCTGTGAGACAGCCCCCAGGCCTCCTGCCACTGTAAGCCCCTGGGACACTGGCAGTAGGGAGACTTTCACAGGCAGAGGCAGCGGAAACTGGGATCGCCTTTGCGGAATAAGAAGCAAGTTAATGCTAAATGCTCGTCCTCCCCTCTGGGAAAGCGATCTCTCACAGGGCAGTTTGAAGATATTTGGTTCAGAGCCAACAGGCATTTACTGAGCACCAACTGCATGCCACTGCCACTGTGCCCAGGATTAGGGTCGGCAGCCTCTTGCGGGACACTGGGGAGGAGCGAATGAAGGAATGGAATGTGGGGGCCTCTGGAGCATTTTTAAAATTGGGATCATTTGTCTTCCTGCAAGTCTCAGGCCCTCATTTGGACTTGGCTGGGGATTGTGTGGGCAGGGAAGAGGGATGGGTACTGGGGGAGGAAATCATCTTGAAATTAATTCTCTGCCTCTCCTCTCTGGAATGTCAATAATGTGCTGAGAACACTGGGGCGTGCAGTTTGCTGTGTGCTCCTTTCCCAACCTGGGCTCAGAGCCTCTCAGCCTCCTGGCCGTTCTGGGGCTTCTAGGTTCCCAGTCTTGTGACATCCCACTTCTTGAATGCTACTCCCGTCTTGGAGAATCCAGTTATCTTCCCTGCTTCATCATCCTCCAGGAGGAGGCGTGGCCTGCCCATTGCCAGGGTTTTCATCATTAAGACTCTTGCAGGTCATTGGATGGGATATCATCTGTTAGTGACAGAGTCCATCTGCCTGTATTCCAGATGACAACACTATGGCCAATAAGGCAGGCCAGGAGCCTGGCCACTCTGCCCAAGGCTCACTCCAGCCACATTTTCATGCTGCCTTGCTCTAACTCCACTGCCCTCACTTTCTCTGAGGCCAGCCTCTGAACTGGCAAGGCAGCTGGGCCTTTATGTTACTATGCACTGGAATGCTCTACAAGAGCCTTGAAATAGCTCCCATTTAGATTTGTCTCAAACTCATGTGACCTTATGTGTGTACACTCTCATGGCAGGAAAAGGGCCTTCACATACTCAAGTCAAACATTCCCATTTTATGGAAGGGTCAGCTGCAGTGTGGAGAACTCAGGTGACTTACCTGAGATCACACAGCCAGGTGGTCTGTATAGAGCCAGGAGTGTCTCATAGACCAGTGCCTTTTCGAATTCAACATGAGGGCAGACACTCCCAGCTTCGCCTTATTTTCCTGGAAGTAAACATGGGGTTGTCGAGTTCTAGCTCTACAGACATAGATGGCAGGTGCTTTCCCCTATGTTTGATGCTTATAGAAACCATAGAGAAAAGTGCATGACACGTGGGGCACTCTTTATGTTGTGTGGGGAGAGTGTTCCAGTCCCAATCTTCTGAGCTGATGGCTTAGTGAGGGAGGCACTCAATAGACAGTGAGGGGAACTCCTTGGATAGTGAGACCTACAGGACTTTGAGGATGGGGATGACAAGCTGGTGACAAAGAGGGCTGTTCCATTCTGTTTGGTGTCTATAATTGTTTACAATTAAGATAGTGAGGGCACCTTCAAATTTACATATACTAAGTACCAGAATGAATCAATCAATATATCTATATCAACATATCTATATCTATCTTTATAATTTTTAAAATTGTAAAAGTAATATATGCTTGGAAAATGCAGAAAATAGAAAAGGAAACACGTATACTTTTGACCCACAGAAGAACATTATTCACCTTGTAGCTACATGCCCACAGTTCTCTATATACCGTTTTACTCAATGGAGCTCATAGAGTCTATCCTTTTATATCATGCTTGTTTAACTTAACATTTCATGTTATCGTAAGTTCTTTATCAACAATGCCCCTTTTGGATGCATAATATTTATGCATTATTATTGTTTGTTTAACAATTCAATGAATATCAGACATTTGGGTTATTTCTAATTTTTTCGCATGATAATGTGGTAATAAAACTCATATTTGCACCCAGAGCTTTTATATATCGGTATCTAATAATAATTATTATACCTCAGTAGCTATCAGAGATCGTAATGCTTCTAAGTTCTTTTCAGGAGACTCCTGGATATGAAGAATAACTTGGTCACAGGTTGATCAGGTTCCTAATATACCACCAAGTCATTTTTTAAAAGGTTGGTTCCAATTTTCCATCCCACCAGCACCATTTGAGAGGTGTCTAAAGGGGCACCTGAGTAGCTACCAAAGCGATACCAGGGCATAGTGTTGAGGAGGGTGGGCTGGGAGCTCAGACTGTCCAGGTTTGCACCACAACACCTCCAGCTTAGCAATTTGCAGCCTGAGGCAAACGATTTAGCCTCTGTTTTTTTCATTTATAAAATGGAGATGTTATAGGACCTCCCTCATAGTGCTGCTTCAAAAATTAATGGTTATTGCACACAACACTCTTAGAGTGGTGCGCATAGCAGGCACTCAACAACAACAAACACTACTACTAATAATATAGAAATTGGCAAGGTCTCAAGGACCCAAGCAAGTCCTTGGTTCATGCTCCTAGAAGACATGTGGAGGAAGGGCTGACCCTGTGCTCAGATGGAGTCAGAGCACATGCCCTCTCCTTGTACACTCTGCTGAACAAATTCTTATAATTTAATCATGACTTTTAATGTTTGAAATGGTGGCTTTTACATTTTACCGAAGCACCATTGCCGGCTGCTCTGTGTTATACTCCCTGTTTATATTGCAATGCAAATTATTCCTGGTGGAGAGTTTACAAACTGCACTTCCATTATTAATAGGGTTATGATTTCCCCCATTCCACTCTTATCTCTATTGCTTGTGTAATACATAATTCATGCTCACTACCCTTCTCTGGTCTTGGTGCCAGGGCACAGCGGTCTCTCTCTCTCTTTTCCTGATGACGGCAATTGGTATTCAGTGAGAGTATAATGACCATGTCCCTAGCGTCAGCTCTCTGTAAAGGTGTTCCCTAGAAAGGTTCAAATGCAGAGGTAATAGACACCCTGGACCATTTATGGCCGGTCTTGAGTTCCAATTCTATTTGAGCTTTGAGTCCTAGGCAGACACATGTAGGACTTCCCAGGGCCCTAAAATAGAATTTGCCCGTCAGGAAAAAAGTGGTACCTTGGTTGAGGATGGGACGGAGGATTGCTGATAGGACTGAGGTGTCAGGGAGAGGGATCAGTGCAACTTGTCCTAGCTGGCTTCTCACTAGCAGGGTCTGAGTGTGTTTCCAGAGAAGACAGAGTCTTGATCCTCACCTCTTACATGTTGAATGTGTCTTTTTGTGAACAGGCAGGTTGGCAGTTTTTTTAAATCCCACCTTGAAATTTGAGCCTCTGCTCTATCCTTTCCCACTAAGAATAGACACTGAGGGTGAATCCCATAAGGAAGTCCCAGAATGGGGTGGGACAGCCACCTGCTTAGGAGTGGGCCTCATTTGCACATGCCTGAGCTTGGGAACTGAAGACGGGGCAGACTTCTCTGGAAGCTCTGTGTGCTTGGTTGGGGTGGGTGCGGTCAGCTAGAGGATCAGGAAAGTCTCAGAGGAAACTGACATGAAGAAGTGGAGGGCACTGCACAGGCTACTTACAGCCCCCAGGACTGAGGCATCTGGTGTCCAGGGCCGTTGTCTTTGTAAACTGCGAGGCCAGGCCCTCTCAGCCTGGGGGACAAGCCCGGGGCAATTGCACCACCAGATGGAAATAAAATATTCCTTGATTAAAATTTCCCAAAACTTGGAAGCCCTCCATTTTCCTAGAGGGGAGAGTCCTGAAATGTCTGCACATTCTTTAGGAAACTGTTCTTTCTCACCTCACTGGTCCTTGCCCCACTTGCGCTGACCCTGTCACAGTCTTTAGCTTAATGCCTAAATTCACAAGAGGCATTCCACCAATGGCAACAGCTCCAGTGGCGTAATCTCCCTGTGTGAATAACTCATTCTCTTCCATGAAGCCTGGGCCCAGCTCTCCTGGGGTGGGTGGGGGATATTAGTGATACGCCGTGTCAGCCAAGGAGCTTCTCTGGCTGATGAGGGACAGCGAGGGCCCAGGGCGCGGGCTGGGCTCACAGGTTCTTCTTTTCCAGGATCTCCTAGCAGCGCCCAGAAGCTGGGAGCAGACTTCATTCCCCTCTTGTTGGAGAGTCATAATTCCCACAGGCTGGGGCTCACAGGGGGCCTCTGATTCCCCTTTACTAAAAGTCTTAAAGTGTGCCACTTGATGGGCCAGCTCTCCTGGGTGGGGCTGCGGAGGAGCCCCTTGAGATCTTGCTGGCCTGTTGTATGCCCACAGACCCACCTTATACCCTGACACCAGAGCAGCCACCAGATCTGAGAGAGCCCCAGAGCCCATTCCTGGAGGCTGTCGTGGGGCACTCTGGGTCTGTTTCCTCAGCACATCCCTGACAGAAATCTCTCAAGAGGACTCAGCACCTACTCCGCATTTCTCTACAGGCTTTGAACCCCGTCCTCTCCTGGCTCAGGTCTGTTCCTCGCTGTCTCTGCTTTCTCTCTCCTCTTCTGCTCATCACAAAAGCATGCCTGCAGTTATCCAAGCACACAGACACAGACACAAGCAAATACAGGTGCATACAGCACACACACACACACACACACACACGCACAGAGGAATGTGTGTGGAAATTATAAACCCAGGTCCTCAGGGGTAGAGACAAAGCCACATATAGGCACATATTCCCACCAACGTGCATGTGCGCGCACACACACACACACGCACCCCTGGACACATGTGCATCCACTATACAAATGTACAGAGGCATGCATTAGCATTCACTGTACCAGGGACAGGGGCATAAACACACACAGACTCAGGCCATGCTCACTTTCAGGAAACTGGGCTTCTTCCCCAATGCTGGGGTGCTCCGTAAACCACTGCCGACGTCTTCAGACCCACTCACACTTCCAGGGCCCCAAGTAACCCACTGAATCATGAAGCACTTTCCTGTTTAAGTTTATTTTCTTCTGGAAAAAAGGAGCTACTTATTTCCAAGAATTGGAGCCGGGGGAGTCTGCTGAGCCACTCTGTGGCTGGGCACGCATTTTGGCATCCTTTCCTCCTGAAGCGCTTTGTTTACACAGCTCCTGTCTCTCCGGGCTTCAGGGCCCTAAGAGGCACTGCCTCTGCCTCTATGCTCCACCAGGGTGAGTTGGGATTTACAGTTGCCATTTTCACAGCTTCTGTTTATTAGCCATTCACTATACCTCTTTGACCATTGCACAGGATCTGGGGATGACTTTTGCTACTTTCTTTGCGTGTCTTAATTTCTAGATGCAGGAACTCACAGCTGGCTTAGAGATTGCTCTTTAAGCTCCATCAGGTCTGGATGTAAGGAGTCTCCTTTGACCACCTGAAGCAATGACTCTGTGCTACGGACTCTGCTTTACGTGAATTAACCCACGTGACAGGGTTTTGTGCTTGCTTTGTTTACTGTTAACTCCCTGGCACTTGGAACAGTACTGGGCACAGGCACACAGTAGGAGTGTAAGGAATATTTGTTGCATGGATGATCTAACCTGATGCAACAACCCTTGGAGTTAAGCAATAGGATCATAGGGGAAACAAGCCCGAAACATAGTTAACAAGTTGAATAAGGAATTGAACCCGGGTCACTGGCTTTGCAGTACGAGCTTGTGATTACTGTTCTATACTTTTAAGGGAGCTTGAATTTGCTGGTAAGAGGGGTCCTTAATCTTTGGAACCATGCTACTTGTGATTTATGCCACAGCTCTTTTAATGTTATTGGAGAGATAGCCTAATGCATAGAAACTGAACCCCATAATCTGGGTTACGGGGTCGCTCCTTTGGCTGCTTTCACTGACTTTTGAGGTTTCCCTATTGTTTAGCCAATCCTCGCTCCTCTCTACTAAGGGCAGCCTGGGATCACCGGCTGGAGTTTCTTAGAGTGGCAAAAATGTACCTGAACCAAGCCCAGCTGTATATCTGCACTGGCCCACTACGCAAGTCTCATTCTTGGGACCCCAGTGATTGTGGGATGATGAAGATTCATTCATTCATTCATTCGTTCATTCATTCAGCACATATTTATTGAGCATCTCATGTCATGGGTCCTATGTCAAACCCTGAAGAAAGTTAGTTTAATTGGATATAGTCACTGCCCTTGAGGGGCTGCAGTCTCATGGAGAAGACAGTCCTGGGATCAATAAACCCTGAGCCACAGAATGCAGACATTAAGGAGGTCTGAATGCCTAGAAAAGAGAGGAATTCATCATCTAACCCAAAGACGATCAACTACAGTGAGCCACAAAATTGCCTTAAAATGTAGATTCATGAGCTCCAGATATTGTACTTCAGCCAGTCTGGAGAGAGGGTCATAAATCTGCATATTCACCTATCTCCCCAGGTGATTCTGGGACAAGTGGTCAGGGTGAGAGGACAAAACTTTGAGAAAACCTGTGCAAAGAAATCAGAGAAAGTGTCATGCGGAGAAGATTGCACCTTCAAGGATGTCTAAACGTTTGTCAACAAGCAAGAGAAGAAAATACCTTAACAAGTTGTAATTAAAAATATATTTGTTGTAGGAATAATCAAATAATGAAGAAATAAATGATATAAAAAGTAAGAATGAGGCCGGGCACGGTGGCTCATGCCTGTAATCCCAACACCTTGGGAGGCTGAGGCGGGTGGATTGCTTGAGGTCAAGAGTTCAAGAACAGCCTGACCAACATGGTGAAACCCTGTCTTTACTAAAAATACAAAAATTAGCCAGGTGTGGTGGTGGGTACCTGTAATCCCAGCTACTCCAGAGGCTGAGACAGGAGAATCGCATGAACCTGGGAGGTGGAGGTTGCACTGAGTCGATATCATGCAATTGCACTCCAGCCTGGGCGACAGAGCAAGACTCCGTCAATAAATAAATAAATAAATAAATAAATAAATAAATAAATAAATAAGAATGACTCACCCAGGTAACCACTTTGTCCTTAGTTTAGTTTGTGTCCTTTCAGGAATTTTTCTGTTAACGTCAAACATACAAGTAAAATTCCCAGGTGCATAAATCCGTATCTCTCGCTATGGCTACATCTGTAACCCTGTCTAGGTGTTTACAATAGAGCTCATGGGCACCACCATCACTGTGGGCTCCACCATCGCTGTGGGCTCCACTCACGCTGGGAGGAATGCTATGACCCCTAAGACGCCCAAGTGAACAAAAGAGTCCTCTCATTTTGCTCTCCTAAGGTCCAAAGAACCCTCCCTCCTTATCTGCTGTACTTTTTTTTTTTTTTTTTAAAGAAAAATGATACAGTGGAGATTGAGGGACACTTAATTTTATTAATAATTTTTATTGACTGTAATATGCATATGTGCACATATCCTACATGTACAGCTGTTGCTGAATTTTCTCAAACTGAATATGCCTATGCGACCGGGACCCAGATCAAGACAAAGAATGTGACCAGCGCCCCATTTGTTCTAATTCTTCACACACCCCCTTGGCTCAGGACTCAGGCATGAGATCTGGTGGCAGGACAAAGGATAGATTTGAGGTCCAGACACCGTACTGTAGTCTAAACTAGCTCCAGCCTCTCTTCCTTTAGAATCATTTCTCGCTTGAGATATTCATCTTACATTTGTTTCTGGTGGATGCTCCCACCAGGTCATGTGAACAGAGACAAGGGTTGGCCTCAGCAGGGCCCCAAGTACAGAGCTGATGGCTTTCAGCAATGGCCAGACAACTGTTCCTAGGAGATCAGCGGTCCTGAGTGATCCTCACAGGGGCCCACATGCTGTTCACCTTCTTATCTCAGTCAGTTCTTGTAACGTGGTCTCCCTGCTGCCACCTTGCACAAACAAGGCCCTGGAAGTGCCTGCTCTGAAGGCTGCTTTGAACTTGGGGTCTATGTGCAGATGGCCTCCCTCTTCTTACTTCCACCTTCTAAACCACCTCCTTTCAGATCTTGGGGAACATTCTCCCATGTTCTTCGAGGCTTGATTCTTCTTCAATTATCAGCAGCAATTGCCCTTGCTAACTCATTGTCCTGTGGCTCTTTGAAGATTTGTATTAATTATTATTTATTTTTTATGTGTATCTATATCTTCATTTAATTTCAAAAGGAGTGCATGTTTGTGAAGAAAATATGTTAATTACATAGCAATGTACAAAGTAAAATATGAAAGTCTTTCCTATTTGCTCAGCATTTCCCACTCCCACTGCCCAGGGGAGCTTCCATGAGAGAAACGATGTGAATACTAGTTTTCTCTCTTTATTCTTTTCTTGTTTTTTTTTTTTTTTTGCCAAAAACTGGATCATATAATCTGATTTTACAGCTATTTTTTCAGCCTTAACAAAATAACATGCACATCCCTCCAAATCAGTCCATATGATTTTACTTCATTCTTTTTAACAACTTCTTAGAATTCACTACTTTGGATGTGCCATGAATGACTTAGCTGTTCTGTTTTTTGGAGCTTTTAAATTGTCTCCTATTTTTGCTATGACAAATAAGGCTGTAGTAAACATGTTTTATGTACATATGTGTCCAAGTAGTTTGATGGAAAAGAATTCTGGAAGTTTGATGGCTGGGGTGAAAGCACATCTGCCTTTTAAATGTGTGCAGGACTTTAAATATGACAAAACTTATGCATTTACCAAAAGATTAATAAACAGTTTTGGCCGGATGTGGTGGCTCACACCTGTAATCCCAGCACTTTGAGAGGCCTGAGGTGGGTGGATCACGAGGTCAAGAGTTCGAGACCAGCCTGACCAATGTGGTGACACTCCGTCTCTACTAATAATACAGAACTCAGCCAGGCCTGGTGGTGCGTGCCTGTAAACCCAGCTACCCAGGAAGCCGAGGCAGGAGAATTGCTTGAACCCGGGAGGCGGAGGTGAGCCGAAATCGCGCCATTGCACTCCAGCCTGGGCAACAGAGCAAGATTCCACCTCGAAAAAATAAAAAATAATTTAAAAAAAACACAGCTTTTCCCCCCTCTCTAACCACTGTTTTAAATCTTTAACAATTTCTACCAATTTGTAACTGGAAAAGATTATCCCATTTTAATCTGTGTTCCCCAAGAACTTAGCATCTTCCCATATTATTTTCTTTTAAATATGAACTAGCTCTTTCAAGGAAAGAATTGAGAATGAGGTTGTAGCATTCTCAGGGAACAGGGAGAAGGTGTATGAGTCTGGAAATCAGGGTGTATGAGTGGAAAAGTTGGTAGAGGCCAGATCATAAAAGACGTGTGTGCCCGGTTTGGGCTTTACCTTAAAAGCAACAGGAACCATCGAGGAGTTTTAAGAAGGGAGGCGGGATGTTAAGATTTGCAGGTCAGCAGCCCTGCAGAGGACAGCTTGGAAGGTCTAAACTTGGAGACTGTGGGACAGAGGTAATGGCTAGTTTTGGGGATAGATAAAATAAGCCAAGTTTGGGAACTTTCTTGGCTTTTTTGGTGGCACATTTGCTATGGCACAGATGGGTTGGTAGTATCGTTTTTTTCCCAAAAAAAGAGGGATTAGGCATTCTGTGGGATTTCCTGAACCTTTTGCAGTCTCCATTTGACAAAGGTGGCACCAGGCCCAGCAACATTAACAATGACTTCTAGATTTGCTCATTTGGACGCTAGAAGCAACGCCTGTGGGGTCTTTTGAATCCAATGCGTTGGGGAATTGGACTTTCTTCTTTCTGCCTGCCAACGGCCAGGCCCATGCTTCTCCTGTTGGATACTGATCTGAGTTCGGGTGACTGCTTTCATCTGAGATCCCATGAGCTCAATCTGTGATGAACCCTCAGTTCAGCCACTTACCTCTTTGGGGAGCATATGCTATGGTCCTGTGGGTTTAGGAGATTGAACATTCAGTCTCTGCTCTTTAAGAGTCTAGAGTCAAACTGTGGAGAAAAATACTGTCCCCATGAAACAGAATTGTTCTGATCCCATGGCTATAGAAAGACAATGCCCACAGTTCTATGGGATTTCAGCCTAAAGCAGGGGTGATGGTAGTTTGGGTCTCTGTGCAAGTGCATGTAAACACAGACATTTCATTTCACAGCCCACCAAGTACTCTCTTCTGGGTGATTCCAGTTTGATGTCTCTTGCCTCTTACACCTCTACAGCTTCATATGATTAAACCCAGACTTTTGAGTTTTCTCCCTATGACCTCAATCTAAACCTACCTAAGCCTTCTTCACTTTTGATACAATGGCACCATGACCCACCCACTCGGCCCAAACAGAAAGCTGACAGTCGCTTGATCAGGATAGATGTCTCATAGATCATTCCTCCTAAATATATACACAATCTTTCCGCCTCTGCCTATTTTTATCATCATCCTGATCCAAGCCACCATCATCTCTCAGCTTAAAAAAACACAGCAGCCTTCTAATTTGTCTCTGCTCTTCCATTCTTTCCCACCTAAAACCCACTCTCCAGGCAGCAGCTGTGTGATTAAAAAACAAAACAACAGAACTAGCTGGATCCTCCCACTCATGTGCTTAAATCCTTTCAATGGCTTCCCATTTCGATGAGAAAATAACCCCAATTTCTTGCCTAAGAGGCTCTGTTTGATCTGGACTCTGATAACCTTTCCAACCTCATCTGGGACCAGTCCTCCTAGCTTGCTGTTTTCACTTCCTCAAGCAAGTCAGCCTCCTTCCCTGTCTGTTGTCAGTGCTCTTCCTTGTATCTGATACCTTCTTTCACATGAGTTCCAGATACTCTTGTGTGGGAGCCTCATTGTTCTCAAGGTTGGAAGGGAGGCACTTCAAGACCACCCCATGTAAGGAAGGGACCCTCTTATTCTTGAATCTCAGCATCCTGTTTTCTTCATATTGTTTCTTTATTTTCTTTTTCAAGACAGTATCTCGCTCTGTTGCCCAGGCTGGAGTGCAATGGCGCAATCTTGGCTCATTGCAACCTCCACCTCCCAGGTTCAAGCAATTCTCCCTGCCTCAGACTCCCAAGTACCTGTCATTACAGGCGCCTGCCACCAGGCCCAGGTAATTTTTGTATTTTTAGTAGAGACGGGGTTTCACCATGTTGGCCAGGCTGGTCTCGAACTCCTGACCTCAGGTGATTCACCCGCCTTGGCCTCCCAAAGTGCTGGTATTACAGGCATAAGCAATCGTGTCTGGCCTCATTTTTCTTTTTATTAAGGTACAACATGCATAAAGTACCTTAGGTACTCTAATTTTAAGTGTGCAGCTCAATGATTTCTACATACATACTCATATGTACACATTCCCATCACATCACTAGATCCTTCATAGCACTCATATGTTTATTGCTACTTATCTGATTTGCAAAGACAAAAGATTTGATCACACACCATTAGGATACAATTGCAAGGAAACAGATATGACTGCTGGCTGGCTGGATAAATTCCTACAAGCCATTTGGAGGGCAATTTTACAGTTTCTATTAAATTTTAAAATACATGTTTCCATTGAGGCAACAAATTTTCTTTCAGAAATTGATCTTATGGAGACACTTTTACATATGTGTGAAGTAGAGACATATCTGTCTCTACTAAAAATACAAATATGAGTGTACAAGCTATGCATCACAGCCACTGTTTATGGTGAGAACGTATTAGAAACACCCTAAGTGTTGCTTTACAGGCGGCAGATGAAAGAAATTTCAGCTTATTTATGCAAGGCAATACTGTGGAAGCTGTTATCAAGAATGTGTACTGTTTGGGGAAAATCTTCAAGCTATATCAAATGGGCAAAGGCGCAGAATGATACACACAGGGTCCTCTCATTTGTATAAAAGAGGGACATGGTTAGCTCTACATGCTTCTGCCTGGAAAGAAACCCAACTGGTAATAGTTGTTATTTCTGGGAAGGAGAATTCAGGAACTCATGTTCTGAGTGGGAGAGAGGTGATGTTTTGATTTTTTTTTTTCCTCCCATGTATATGTAATACCTTTTCAAAAATAAAAATAAAGTTTTGGACCCCAGGGGAAAGTGTGTAAGGGGAAGAGGCTCTGGCAGGCCAGGTTAGGACTGTGGGAATAACTTGGCCTGGATTAGTCTTCAGAAGCACAGAGAGGACTGGTTGGCTGAGAACTTGGCTTTCAGGGGGCTCTTTTGGGGCCTGCCAGGGAAGAGCAGCTGCCCAGAGCTGCAGCAGAAGGCAGTGGATGTTCCACTGGACATTCATGGGGATCCAGACTCCGCCTTCCTTCCCTAGGGCTTGCTGCATGGGGGGTGCTGCTGCCCACCTTCTCGGTGATTCCCTTTACCCCTTGTCTCAGATGGAGGCACAGGTGCATGAAAACATAACCAAGTACATGGCCAATGCCCTTCTTTGAGATGCTGACATTTGTCAGTTGGCAATTTTTAAAAATAAAGAGGTTGAACTCTAGAACAAAAGCGTGCTACAACAGACAACCAACTATCCCTCAGAAGGGCCCTGGATGATCTTAGGAAGGATCTTAGTGAGGCTTGGACGTAAGCAAAAGATGGGTTTGAGTCACTGCTCAACCACCCAAGCCTTGCATCCTCGGGCAGCTCAGCAGAGTGCTCTGTGCCCTGCTTTCCTTGTTGGTGAACTGGCATCCACTGTCCTGCCTTGATTCCTGAGGACCATTTGTTACTGGTTATAAACCAGTAATGTCTGTCTACCTGCTCTATGAAAGATGAGGGCTGTGCAGAGGGTCAATTTGCATTACAGAATATGTTGGTTTCCTAGGGCTGCCATAACAAATGACCACAAACTTGGCTTAAAACAGCAGAATTTTATTCTCCGATAGTTCTGGAGGGCAGAAGCCTGATATCACGGTGTGAGCTGGACCCTACTCTCCCTGGAAGTTCTAGGACAGGATGCCTGCTTTCTTCTTCCAGCTACTGGTGGTATCCACATTTCTTGTGGCTGCAGCACTCCAATCTGCCTCTGTCTTCACGTGGCCTTTTCTTCTCTCTGTGTCTCTCCTCTGGATGTCTCCTATAAGGACACTTATCAATGTATTTAAGGCTCATGTGGATAATCCAAGACGTTCTCATTTCAAGATCCTTAACTCAATTACATCTACAAAGACCCCTTTTCTAAGTAAGGTCACATTCATAGGTTCTAGGGGTTAGGACATGGACGTGTCTTCTGAAGGGGCGCCATTCAACCCACTGAATAGAATAAGCAAGGAAAGTAGGCATGGAAGCTCCCAGGTATGTGCCAAGGGTGCCACCTGGCCTGTGGGGATAACTTGGCCTGGATTAGTCTTCAGAAGCACAGAGAGGACTGGTTGGCTGAGAACTTGGCTTTCAGGGGGCCCTTTTGGGGCCTGCCAGGGAAGAGCAGCTGCGATGTGCTGCGATGGTTCATGGAGGGGTCAAGTCTGACTGTGTCTGAGCCACATGGCATGGCCATAATTTCGACCTCAGAAAAGACTGCTGCTTGTGTCTCTATTCTTCTCTCCTGACCCCTCTCTGTCTCTTGCTCTGCCTCTCAATCAAACTAGCACCAACCTTACTTCATGGGTCTGGGAGGTGGAACAGCATGAAGATGAGGCCCTATAAATGCAAACCATTTATTTAAAGCTTCACACACATTTGATAACCAACTAAGGAGTGTAACCTAGTTAACAGTGTTTTACAAATGTCAGTCTTCTGGTTTTTGTATTGTATTACAATGATAAGAGGTCATCATTGGAGGGAGCTGGGCAAAGGGTTCAAGGGACTCCATGTGCTATTATTGCAACTTGAAATGAGTCTATATTCATTTCAAAGTTAAAAAGTTGAAAAAATAAACTCATGAGTACTTGAAACCCCTGCAAGAAAAAAATAACCTCTATAAACCTTTCTAGATTAGAAAGTAGAAAAATGTAACCCCCTCAACCGCCAGCAGGATGTGGGCTAATTCATCCTCCCAAGGTAGCCCAGGACCTCCCATTTCCAGGGCTGTGGGGAAGTGGCCTCACCCTGGCCCAGCTTCATCCCCATCTCAGGCCTCTTGGGATCCTGTCCTGTGCAACCTCCTCCCTTGGAAGGCAGTTCTGCCAGGCCCTCCCCAAGCTTCCCCAGGCGAGGGCTGATCTGGGTTGCAGACACATGGCTGAGCTGTGCCAATGCCACCCCGCCCCACAGCCCAGGCTGAGCTCTGATGTTGCTGCCACGTGCAGACAGCTCTGGCTCCTACTGGGCTTCTTGAGAACCTTGTGCTTTCCTGGCAGGCAACGATGGCCTCAGTGACTGCCACCCTGACTCAGAGCGATGCTCAGGGCTCCTGGGAGGTGCCGCTCTGGCTCGGGGCCATCCCACCTTACCCTGACGGTGGTGTCATTGATGCATCCTCCTCCTCCTCCCCAGGGCAGGGTGCTCAGTGCCTGCTTTCCCCCCATGGCAGCCTCCAACTGCCACTAGTCTGGGCAAGTTGGAGGCATCTTCCCTGAGCTGCTCTTCTGGTTTTTTTCTCCTCCCACATTGGCCACATGGAGTAAGTGAGTTCTGCACAGTATGGCCGGGTGGTTTGGTGTCAGAGGGGTTATAAACGTGGAATCTGTGAACAGACTTTGGGGGTTCTGAAAACTCCCTGAGTTTACATACAAAATGAGTAAGCATTTGTTTTTCTGGGGAAAACAAATGAAATTTGATCAATCAGAAATTGATTCTCCAAAGGTCCAAGATCCACAGTGAAGAGTCTCTGAGGACAAGAACGGGCTATAACATAATTTAATCATTTTGTTTCTGCCATCATCCTGCCAGGCTAAAGTACTATTTCTACCAAATTAGCTCATCTCCATGCCTCAATTTCCTCCCACGAAAAATCAACTAATTTACAAGATCATACCGTATATGACAAATATTTGGTGTTGTAAGTAATAAATGAGAAAATTATAGAAAGTTTCTGGCACAAGCCAGTAAGAACTCAATAAAGATGAGCTTTTATTATGATCTGCCCAGAGCATATATTATCTTACTGCATGCTTACAGCAGCCAGTATGAGACTGGAGTTAGCAATCTCCTTTGAAAGACCTCATTTGCCCAACATAAAAAGGCAGAGCTGGGATTTGAACCCACAGCCTCTTTCTTTTCCGCCCCACTCTGTTGCAGTTTCTATTGCTCCCTTTGACTGAGTTGTATCTGGTCATCTGTCAAAACCCACCTCAAATGTCACCTGTCCTGGGAACCTTATTCCTGATCTTGTAGGTGTTTGTTATCTTTCTGCATTTTGCATACCTTTATCAGGCTTATCTCCCATTACTGTCTCTGCAGCTAGGTAAGGTCTGTGTCTAATGCATCTTTTTGTTCCTGTGCTCAGTTTGGTGCCTGGAATATAACAAATATCTGATGAGTGGGATGTCCTCTCTTCATTCTTCCTTCCTCAATCATTTCCTGCCCATTTGTGGGGTATGGAGATGAGCGATCCATGTCCTCAAGGCACTCAAACCCTGAGATGCAGCAACAACGCATCCCCTGTGGGTGTCAGCCAGTTTCTGCCTGGACTGCCGGTTCAAACCCACAATCCTCCAATGAAGGCTGAGTCGGAAGCACCTAGTAACCAATGAGGTCTTTTCGTCAGGCACCTCTTTGGCGTTAGGGATGACCTAATGGGAAGAGTGTGAGAGGCTGGTAACTGGCCGTTCCCCTGGGGATGTTCTAGGTGACAGAAAGGAGTGGGCTTGACATTTCAGGACCTGCCTGAAGCCCAGCAGCACTCAAGCCAGTTTGCCCAGCATATGGGCCCTGGCCTCCACTAAGGCTTCTTGGGTTTACAGTTTTCCTTCTGAAAATGGAAAGACAAGCCTCCAGATGTTCCCAAAATAGCTGTTTAGTGACCTCAGACAGTGAGTCAGGACTCTGTATTCTGGGCCCCTAGGTGTGTATGTGGAAAAGTTGGTTGTTAACTAAGGGTGGAATACAGAGAAGGATAAAGGATGGGGGGGCAAGGGGAACTCCACATTCAGTTGAGTGTTAGTGGTTTTCTTTTCTTTGTTTCTTTTTCTTTTTCTTTCTTTCCTTTTTTTTTTTTTTTTTCTTTTTTGAGACAGGAGTTCACTCTCTTGCCCAGGCTGGAGTGCAGTGGCGTCATCATGGCTCACTGAAGTTTCAAACTCCCGGGATCAGGTGATCCTCCCACCTCAGCTTCCTGAGTAGCTGAGACTACAGGTGCATGCCACCACGCCCAGCTAATTTTTGTATTTTTTGTAGAGATGGGGTTTCGCTGTATTGCCCAGGCTGGTCTCCAACTCCTGGGCTCAAGTGATCTGCTCACCTTGGCTTCCTAAAGTGCTGGGATTACAGGCATGAGCCACCCCGCCCGGCCTTAGTTGTTTTCTAACAAACTAAAGTCTGCACCTGAGGGTCCATGTCCAAACTTGCACTCATGACTCTCCTCTCAATCCCATTACCAAAGTCTGGCTCATCTCAGACTATCCACCCAGAAACCAAAAGTTGTCCTGACCCTGCCTGTTCCTCATCACCCCAAATCAAATTCATCACCAAGGTCTGTCTGTTTTACCTCTAAAACATCTTTTAAATCCATCCTCTTCTTTCTGTCCCAGTGGCCACCACTGGATTTTCTTACCATCTTCTCCTCTAAACTAGTTTTATAGCCCCTCAACTGATTTCTTCCATCAATCCCATCTCCCCATGATGCCCAGACATTAGTTACCGAAAAGCTGGAGCCAAGTTACACCTCTGGTTAAAAAAATCTTTTAATGCTCATTGAATAAGACACCTAAAATTTGTGACTTCCTGTCGTGTACATGTTTCTTAACAAACTGTACAAATATGGAACTTTAAGCTCTTTAACTATGTAATGTCACTAACATTATATAGTTAATGACACGCATGCTGCAGAATTTGGGGTAAAATATACTGATGACTGCCCCTTACTACGAAATGGATCAAAAAATAAGATAAGTGGATAGATGGACAGATGGAAGACTTGACAGATAATAGCAAAATGTTAGTTGTAAAATTCAGGTAGTGTGAGTATTTGGGAGTTCATTGTGCAACTCTTTTAACTTTTTTCTACATTTGGAAAATATAACAAAATGTTGGGGAAATTTTCTTTAACAGCTTTATGTCAGGATTAAATCCAAAGTCTTTACCTTGGTAAAGGTAGACCCTGCCTGATCTCCCTGCCCTCTGCTATGGATGCATCTTGAGCCAACCTCTGTCATGCCGTGTGCTCCAGACAAAGAGCTTCTCTGTCGGGTCCGTCCTTCCTTCCTTCCTTCCTTCCTTCCTTCCTTCCTTCCTTCCTTCCTTCCTTCCTTCCTTCCTTCCTCCTTCCTTCCTTCGTTTCTTTCTTTCTTTTTCTTTCTTTCTTTCTTTCTTTCTTTCTTTCTTTCTTTCTTTCTTTCTTTCTTTCTTTCTTTCTTTCTTTCTTTCTTTCATCCCCCTCCCTCTCTCTTTCTTTCATTCTTTCTTTTTGATAGTTTCACTTTTGTTTCTTAGGCTGGACTGCAATGGCATGACCTTGGCTCAGTGCAACCTCCACCTCCTGGGTTCAAGCAATTCTCCTGTCTCAACCTCCCAAGTAGTTGAGATTACAGGCGTGTGCCACCACAAGCCAGGCTAATTTTTGTTTTATATTATTTTAGTAGTGATGGGGTTTCACCATGTTATTCAGCCTGGTCTTGAACTCCTGACCTCAGGTGATCCACCCACCTTGGTCTCCCAAAGTGCTGGAATTATAGGCATAAGCCACCGTGCCTGGGCTCTTTCCTCTTGTTTTAGAGTGCTCATAGCTCTAATAACAATTTTAATATAGTTTATTGTGTAATTATAGGTTGAACTATATGAAATGCCATTTCTGTAGGTGAGGTGGTCAAATATTGGCAACGTCATGTAGCTCAAACAAATAATTGTTTGAGGATCACTGATATAATCTGGATATTTGTTCCCTCCAAATCTCATGCTGAGATTGAATCCCCAATATTGGGGGGAACGCATAGTGGAAGGTGTTTGGGTCATGGGGGCAGATCCCTCATGAATGGCTTTGTGCCCTCCCCACGCTAATGAGTTCCTACAACGTTAGTTCACAAGAGAGCTGGTTGTTTAAAAGAGCCTGGCACCCCTCCCCTGTCTTCTTCCTTCTTGTCTTTCCATATGACAAACTGGATCCCCTTGCCCTTTCACCATGATTGGATTGGAAGTTTCTTGAGGCCCCTACCAGAAGCAGATGCTGGTGCCATGCTTTTTGTACAGCCCGTAGAACTGTGAGCCAAATATACCTCTTTTCTCTATAAATTACCTACTTTTGGGTATTCCTTTATAACAATGCAAATCAGACCGAGACAACCACTCAACCCTAGACTCTGAGCTCAGTGCCTGGCAAATGGTAGATACTCCATATTTTCTTTGAAAATTATGTCAATTGATTAATTAATTGATGGACTGTGACCCACCTATATTTCTACCATTGGATTTCTTGACGGTGCATATCCCGAAGTGCTGAGAGTTGCATAAGCATGCAGAATTTCGCACTGTTTCCTGATTAAGCCAGTTCTTTGTTATAAAAGGGAAGTAAAGAATTATATCCCCTCAGTAGAGATATTCCAATAAAGCATCTTGCCCTTCCCAATACTCTGGTCAATGGGTGTAAGCTCTACTTCTGTTTTTCACCAACTGGTTAGAGTGGAGCTTGAATGACTGACAGAATTCAGGCACTTTCCACAGCACATCCCACCACCAAGAGAAGGAGAGACATTTTTAATTCAATCCCAGATGGGCCGCTTTTAAGCGCCATTAATGGGCAAAGGATTGCTTCTCGGATCCCCTGTTTTGCCATGGGTAAATTTACATAGTCAAGTTCACTTTCCAGAATTGTGAAGACTAAATAAAGTAATATATGTAAAGAGCCAGAATAGTCAGATTCTTTTTGTTTTCTTCAACTTTTACTTTAAGTTCAGGGGTACATGTCCAGGATGTTCAGGTTGGTTACCTAGCTAAATATGTGCCATGGTGGTTTGGTGCACAGATCAGCCCATCATCTAGGTATTAAGCCCAACATGCATTAGCTATTCTTCCTGATGCTCTTCCTTCCCCCACCACCTACCCCATCCTGACAGGCCCCAGTGTCTGTTGTTCCTCCTCATATATTCATGTGTTAGATTTTTTATGCCTTTGTATATTTTTGTATCCCTCTTCCATACACAGTAGTCATGAATGGGCAAGAAGTAAACTTTAGCCTTGAGAGTATGGGGGAGCCACAGACTGGAGATGCGGTATTGTGTGTCAACCTCGTGCCCTTAGTCCTATGTCCTGGTATTTCAGTTACTGTCAGGGAAACCAGTCGGGAGGACTGGGCACACAGGGCACTTCATTTCTAGGAGTGGAGTACCCCTCATGTTCTAAATGGACTGCCACTAGATCAATGAAAGAAACCAATAGAACTCTTTTTAGATTAGAGTCCCATGTGGGTTCATTTAGTAAAGTTTGAGCCCTTTACCTACAGGCTACAAATTGACCTAAGTAGCTTAACAGCAAGCACAGGATTTACCCCACAAAAAGGTTTTGATAAAAGATCGAGGTATAAAGAAACACGAATCACAGAAATTCTTTAGTGATTATAGATGGTATTTTTATTGAACTAAAATTGGTGCCAGCTTCTTCAGAGTACATACTTTAGTTGCTTGATACACTTTTAGACACTCTATCTAAAATTGGAATCTTTTGTTCTAATTACAAGCAGCCTCATCAATTGATTAGAGAAACAGCTTCAAACAAAGCAAACACAAATGCAGAAACTTCTTAATTTGTCAATGGAAGATAATGGCCTTGTTGGAGGACTGTTTTGAAGAGGTTCTCAGTCTTGAGTGTTCATAGAAAATACCTGGGGAACTTGTTGACATCTACTATGCCCAGACACCATCCCTAAAGAGTCAGATTCTTGGCTGGGGCGGTGGCCCACCCCTGTAATCCCAGCACTTTGGGAGGCCAAGATAGGTGGATCAACTGAGGTCAGTAGCTCAGGACCAGCCTGGCCAACATGATGACACCCTGTCTCTACTAAAAATACAAATATTAGCCCGCCATGGTGGCAGTCACCTGTAATACAAGCTACTTGAGAGGCTGAGACAGGAGAATCACTTCAGCCCAGGAGGCGGAGGTGAGCCAAGATCACACCACTGTACTCTAGCCTGGGCAACAAGAGAAAAACTCTGTCTAAAAAAAAAAATAAAAAAAATTTTAAAAAATCAGATTTGGAAGGTCTTGGGTGTAGCCTTTGGATCTCCATGTTTATCAACCTTATCCTGATAATTCAGAGGAAAAATAGCCCAGGGACCACAATTTAGAGACAATTGGTTAGTGATTGTGGCCCACGTCCTAATCCTAGGACCTGTAAAAACGTTACCTTATTTGGCAAAATAAGATTAAAGTTACAGATGCAATTAGACTTGCTAATCAGTTGACGTTAAAATGAGATTACCCTAGATTGTCTTCGTGAGCCCAGTATTTGCAAATGAACACTTAAAAATGGAAAAACTTTCCTGGCTGTGGTCAGGAAGAGATGTGTTGAGGGAAGAGGATTCAGAAAGATGTGATGCTGCTGGCTTTGAAGACAGAAGGAGTCCATGAGTCAAGGCATGTGGGTGGCCTCCAGAAGCTGGAAAAGAGAAGGAAATGGATTCTCACATGAAGCTTCTAGAAAAGAGCACAGCCCTGCTGACGCTTCAGTTTCAGCCCAGTGATATCTGTGTTAGACTTCTAACCTACAGAACTATAAGATATTAAATATGTATTTTTAAGTCACTAAATTTAAAGCTTTTGTTAGCAGGAAACTGACACTTTGTTGTTTATTTTCTCTTTTCTTTTCCTTTACCTTCTCCTGTTCTGCCTCCTCCTTCCCCTCTTCTTCCTTCTCTTTCCTCTTTTTTTAAGAGACATGGTCTTGCTCTGTCATCTAGGCTGGAGTCCATTGGTGCCATCACAACTCACTGCAACCTCAAATTTCTGGGCTCAAGTGATCCTCCCACCTCAGCCTCCCAAGTATCTGGAACTACAGGTGTGTGCCACCATGCCTGGCTATTTATTTATTTTTTTAACATTTCATAGAGATGAAGTCTCACTATGCTGCCCAGGCTGATCTTGACTCCGTCTTCTTCTTCTTTTTTTTTTTTTTTTTTCTGTTAGCTATTCTCTGCTGAGCCCCAGGGAGATTGTCAAACAATGTGGTGATGTGGCAACCCATGATTCTTCACAGAGGATGGGTCAACAGTGTTTATTTGGGGGCAGCTTTATGGTTTATGCAGACCTAGAAGGTAATCTATCATTGTGGCTTTTGTCTCTCACTCATTGGTCAGTTCAAACATGTGAGCCATTTTTTTCTTCCCTCCAATCACCAGCAAGCAAGAGATGGGTGAGGAAGGCAGCTGTTGGCTAGACTTCAGGCAGCAGGAAAGCATAGCATTGGCCACAGTCATTCTTCATTGGTTGTAGTCATAGGTGGACAGGGAATTAAGGAGTGGAGAGTCAACCTTATTCAAAGAAGAGTAAGGCCTAGTGGCGTAATGCATACATTACCTTGGATTTCTGTTGACACATCTCCCTGCTCTTTCTTTGACCCCCAGAGCTGGACCCATTTCCTTGGTAATAAAAGCCCAGACTTGATGAGGCAAAGGATGGCGTGGACAAGACAATTTAGTTTACGGTAACAAATGATGAGTCCTAAGCACTAGAAATGGGTCTTAGGGTCAGGCGCGGTGTCTCACACCTGTAATCCCACCACTTTGGGAGGACGAGGTGGGCGGATCACGAGGTCAGGAGGTCAAGACCATCCTGGCTAACACAGTGAAGCCCCGTCTCTACTAAAAATACGAAACATTAGCTGGGCGTGGTGGTGGGTGCCTGTAGTCCCAGTCACTCGGAAGGCTGAGGCAGGAGAATCGCTTAAACCTGGGAGGCAGAGGTTGCAGTGGACAGAGATTACTCCACTGCACTCCAGCCTGGTGACAGAGTGAGACTCTGTCTCAAAAAAAAAAAAAAAAGAAATGGGCCTTGGAAGCTGCCACGCCTTTACCTCATACCTGGCAGTGGGCTTGGGACTAAGTATTCATCACCTAATTTCATCTTCACAACCCCTGAAGTAGAGGAAATAAAGGCTCAGAAATGTTAAGGAATTCACCTTATTATCATATACCCAATCACAGCCAGAAGTGGCACTGGAACCCAAGTCTTTATGACCAGAAAAACAGATGATATTTTTTTCTCTTTTGGGCTTCTGGTAGACAATAAATACCATTGCTTTTTATAAGATGCATTTATTTTTTGGCCGCTAATCTAATGATGAATAAATAATGGATCACTGCTGTAGAGCCTGATTCTTTGGCTACACCCAGATAAATGTCTCATTGGCATCAGTAGCAATTAGCTTCAATAAAAGGTTGGCCTGATTAATAATAATACCACCACCTGCTATTTATAGACAACTGTCCTCCAAGGAGTCCAAAGTGCTTTGTAGACATGATCTAATCCAGTCTTCCTGTGTTACCGTAAGCTGGGTCTGGCCTGTGGTAGCTTTGCCTTTTCATAGAGAGGTCTGAGATTCTGAGAGGGCTATATCTTGGCACTCATATACAGAGGGTTGGCATCCTCTACTGGTGGTCCATCAGTGACTTGTTCAACTTCATGTGACTTTGGTCTCCATGTCTATCCTCATGGATTCTGATCCATATGGGCCTTTGGCATTGCTTAGACCACAGGAGATGGACAGAACACTTCACAGGAATTTTCAAAGTTTATAAGGACTCACTTCCAGGTGGAGGGACCTGTAAATTGCTCCTGGGAATAGCATCATATTCCTTGCCTCCTCTTCCTCCTTTGTTTCCTTCTTCTCCTTATTCCCCTCTTCCATCTCCATCCTTCTCCTCCTCCTTCTCCTTCCCTTCCTCCTTCTCCTCTCCCTCCTCCTTCTCCTCCTCCTCCTCCTCCTCATCGTCATCATCACAACAAACACTTATTTGGTGTTCGCTATGTTCCAGGTCCTATGTTAGGCACTTTATAGGGACTGTCTGACTTATCCTCACAATATCCACCAATGGGTAGGTATCATTACTGATCCCATTTTACAGAGTAGAAAACTGGGGCTTGGAGTAGCTAAATGATTTATTCCATTCTTAGTTCATATTCTGTAAAATGGGCACACTAAGACTCAGAAATGTAAATAATTTGCCAAGACCACACAGTTAAGTAAAAGGTGGTGAAGTGTATTTTAGTTCTCATTCTTTCTATTTCCAAAATCTCTAACTTTAATTTGTAAGATCCTTTCAATCAGTGAGGGGTCAGATGGATGAATGGATGGATGAATGATTGGATGGGATGAAGGAAAGGTGGATAAATGGTTGGATGAATGAATGGTTGAGAGGGGGAAGAGTGAATGGGACCGGGACTTTCCTTCTATGCCTGATGGTGGCAGCGTGCTGCTAATAAAAATACATACACAGCACAGTCCAAAACCTTCGGGGACTTATATAAGTTGACCTGGAGTTGCTTACCCACAGAAGAAGACTTAACTCTAAAATGGAGCATTTTGAGGGCTAAGTACATACTAACCCAAGGAACTCAGATCCAATCCCTGACGACCTCATGGGTTTCAGTGGACGAGCTGGGCTCATGGATAAGAAGGATCCATAATTGTAGCAGGTTGAAGGAGGGTAGACTGATGAGGATTTCTTTATCGTGTAAGATATCTCAGCAGTTTTGAAGTATGGAATGGAATTTAAAACATTTAATCTGGAGTAGAAGAAGCTAAGAAATCAGTGGTAGAAACATGATTATTGGCACCAGAACATCAGTAGTAAGAAATCAATAGCTTAAACTTGGGGTGTGTGTGCAGAGGGGAGGAGGTGGCGCTAACAGAGCCGGGGAGCATGGGAGCTAAATCCATCCTGCACCAATGGGAGCCATGGAGAGTTCCAGTCACTGGCCTAAGCCAAAGAATGATGGGGAAGATACTCTGGCTTCTCCCTTCCTCCTCTTCTTTAGTCTCCCACCAGTAGCTCTGATTAGGGTGGGCCAACCCTAATCATAAGCCAGTTTTGAGAGGTTTGGGGAATGTAATTTTAATAACTCAGCCATATACGATATAGAGCTGAGCAGAGGAAGAGTCTGAGATCTGAGAACAAACAGGCAAATGACTGGTGTACAAGTTGTCCTGGAACATTTATTTATTTCTCAGCCTAGAGTTGGGTGTCTGGACCAGATGGACTTTTAGGTGCTGTTTACCACTCTAGAAATTACAGACCCCAAGAGAAGAGTCTATTCTATCAAGATTTAATCACAATTCAAGGGCAAGAAGCATGCTGCCATTCAGATAAGCATCCTGCACAAGAATGCCACTTCATGGCCAGGGTCCATCTTCCTTTGGTTGAATGCTTTTTGGCAGCAGGTCACCAGGGACTAGTTTACCTGGAGGCCGAGGCCGTGGGATTTGTGCCACTCAGAAGAGCTTGGCTGCCCCTACATCATCTCCTCTATTCAGTAACGTGGTGACTGAAATTCCAAAATGGATGAAAAATTCCTTGGGTTTAAAATGACAAGTTTGAAAATGCTTTTGCCAGGATAAATAAATACACAGGAAAGTGCATAAGTACAGCTTTTGACTCTCTACTGTGGACATTGCTCTTGTAGTTGCCTGAAGAAATGCGGGTTTGCATCAGTAACTTCAGCCTTTTTACCAATCTGATCTTGCTGACAACAAGGAGAGCAGCCTCAGAGGAGCCTGATGCTGAGCTAAAACTGTACCCTTCACTGAGGCTCAGGAGTCAGGGTGTATTTGCTTACTAAGAATTTTACTTATTTATGCAATTTTCTCCATGGAATGATGTGACAAATACTTCTTGCCTTCCTCCCTTCCTCTTTTCCTCCCCCCTTTCCTTTGTTCCTCCCTACCTTCATCACTTAAAAAAAGGATACTGACTATTTCAGTCATATATTGCTACACAACAAACTATACCAAACTCAATGGTTTCAAACAACAGTAATTTTTCATTTTGCGCATGCATCAGCAATTGAGGCAAGGTTTGGTGAGTCAGTTCCTCTCTGCTTCGTGCTATGAGCTGGGGTGACTTAACTGGGGCTTGGGCTGAAGGATTCACTTCCAAGATGGTTCACTCACAGGACTGACACTTCGGTGCTGGAAGCTGTATCAGAGGCTGTCTGCTGGGGGACTCAATTCTCTTCATGTGAGCTTCTTCAAAGGGTGGCTTGGACTTCCTCAGAGTTAGGGGATGGTGTTCCAAGTGGTCAGGTGGAAGCTCAAAATCTTTTTAGGACATCACAGAAGCCCAGGTCTTCATTTCTGCAGCATTCTGTTGGTAAAGCAAGTCACTAAGGCCAGCCCACATTCAAAGGGAGGAGAATTAGATTCCACCTATGAATGGGAAAAGTGGCAAAGAATTTGCAACTTTCTTAACCTACTACCCCACCTTATGGGAGGTGGGTGTACAGTGTGGGTAATTTCACAGTAACAGAGCAATGCTGCACATTCAGGACCACATGGAGGGCTAAGTTATTAAGCTCAACTGCAGAATTCTGGCTGGACCAGGGAACTGAGAGGTCCCTGTATTAATCAGGGATGGTGAATTCACATCAGGCACACCTGTGTTTGAATTCTAGCTCTGAAACTTTATAGTTGAGTAACTTTAGGCATCTGACTCAACTTATATGATCACAGTTTTCTCAATTCTAAAACGGAAATAATTTTATATAACTTTATTGCTTTGTGAATAGTGAAGCAAACCTCTCCAAAAAAAAGAGGGTGCACTTATTAAAGTGCCTGGGTTATAATGGACATTTAATAAATTGAAGCTATCTATTTCTTTGAGTGTTGAAACTCATTTTCCAGGAATCCTTTGAGATCCACTGAATTTGAGCTCATTAGAATTACTTTTGTCATCATTTTGTAGGTCATTTTTTTTTTATTTCCAAGAACGATACATATGCAGTTCAAATATTTGGAAAATATAGATAAATCATATAAAAACAAAGTAGAAATAATCTGTAATTATGCAACCCAGAGGTAGTCCTTAAAAAGCCTTTGAGGTGTGTACTTCACGTATACAGCAATCAGCTATTTTCAGAAAATGCTGCCATCTCAGGCCTTAATGCAGCAGTCACTTAATTTCATGAACCTAAGGGGCAGCTAGGGGTTAACTGACCTAGGCTGGACCTGGCTGTGTAGGTCTGCTCAGCTCCACGTGGCTCTCATTTTCCTCCTGGGAATGAAAGCCACCAGTCCAATTATGTTTTCCTCATGGAGATGGGCAGAAATCCAAGAGAATGAGTGGGAATGTGTGAGGGCACTTATGACCTAGGATTGGGACTGGTGCACACACATTTCAGCCCCATTCTGTCGGTCAAAGCAAGACCCATGATTGACTCCAAAGTCAACGGCAAAGGCTGTAGATCCAGAAAGAAGTTTAGAACTAGGGTCAATAATGTCTTCTACCTTAATTTTTTTTTTTTTTTTTTTTTTTTTTTTTTGCACAATTGGTTCAAATTACACATCCTTCTTTTTCACTGCTAGTTTTTTTCACTTAATATAGTGTATAAAAATTCCCATGTAATAAAATAGGTTTTTGCACTAAAACTTTTAAGGATTGTATCCTTATTCCACTAAATGGATGTTCCACAATTTGTGCAATTGGTTTCCTCTTATTGGTCATTTGTGTTAACCCTAGACTTCCTAGATTTCCAGTATTAAGAGAATTGTAGCTCTGGATTTATGCACATCCATCTTCATAATTCTATTTTGCCATGCCAAAGTTGTTGGTTTTGATTTATATTGCCAACTCTCCACATTTAGAAAAGCAATACCCACTTACATGTTCCCCACTGGCAGTATATTATAGTACCTACTTCCTTGAATTCCCACCTACTTAGAGTATAGTTGTTTACATGTATGTGTATGTATATATTGTAAAGCAACTGTTGATTTTGCAATAAGAGCATAAGAAACACTTGAATATCTTTTGTACAGATTCATCAGTGCTTCCTTTTCACATTTGTCTTCACTTGTTGTATACGTATGTGTGTGTAATTATTACACATGCCTGTCTCTTTCTACACACATACACTGCTATTTCTAACTCTGTCTTATTTATATAATTTTTTCCTGAATTGTATGAAAGAAAATTTAGAAACACTGTGCCCCTTTACTAAATACTTGAGAATGCACAGGACATCCTCTTACCTAACCATTAACATTAATACAATACTGTTATCTAACCTGTGGTCCATACTCATATTCCATCAATCGTCTGATATTCTTTTTAATGATTTGTTTTTCCCATCCAGGATTTAATCTTGAATCACACACTGCATTAGTCTTCATGTCTCTTTGTTCTTTTTTATTCTGAAACAGTTTATTTGCCTTTCTTGACCTTGATGTTTATGAAGGGTACAAGTCAGACATTTTGTAGAATGTCCCTAAAATTGGGTTTGTCTGATATTTCTTCATAGTTAGATTCAGATTATGCATTTTTCTGGCAGAAAAACTAAACGAGTAATGTTGTGATGATATATATTTGCCCATTTTTAGAGGTATTAATTTTGGTCTCTTGGTTCAGGAGGTATCTGTCTGATTCTCCATTATGAGGTTACTGGTTTTCCACTGGTGCTCCCTTTGTAGGTAAATTATTTGAGACTATACAATACACTGTTTCTCATCAAACATTCAACCCCTAGATCTAGCATTTATAAATAATTTTCTAACTTTATTGTTCTTCCTATATTTATAAGTTGGCAATATTCGGTAAGGAAGACTTTCTTCTTCATTCAAATTGATTATTTACATTATCACAGACTCATAGATTCTTATTTTATTGACTGAATTATTGTCCACTTTTGACGCTCAAATTGTCCCAGATGTTGCTAGTGGGAGTCTGTTCAAGCTGGTGTCCATATCTTTGTGATACGTACCTATCATTCTTTGAACACTTTCTTCTTTCCTGATGCAACATGATGTTTCAGAGTTACCTTCTATTTTTTTCTGCTTCATCCCTGAAATCTGCCTATTTTCCAACAATTCCTCAATACTTTTAAAGGAGAATAGTATTTAGAAGCCAAGATCTGAATACTGTGGGTATAGAGGCCTTTTAGGTGTACAAACACTAGTATTATCATTTTTATATTTGTAAACTTCTATAATAATGAAAAATCTGGCTCCTAATATTCAGATATATGTAAAAAAGGTATATTTGTTTTGTTTCTAAGTAAACTTTAACATTTTGTCTTTGCCTTTTACATTTTACTTAAAAAAGTTTCTGATCAAGTGTTTTACACATTTACACATTTTATCAGTTGAAGCGTTTGCTTTTTCCTTTTCAATTTGGAATTCCTCATTGTATGTTCAAATTATTAACTTTTTTTCTGTGACATGTATAGATACCAAAATGTTTCTTCTAAGTTTATCACTTGATTTAGAATTTTTATTCTGTTTCTGTTTCCCATAGTAAAACATATTTTTTTCTTTCTTATTATTTTTTCAGAACACAGAATTGATTAATTATAATCCCTGGTTCTAACACATAGTTTTGTTGTTCATACATGGTCTTTGTATTAGTCTGGGATCTCCAGATAAATAGAAACAATAGGATATGTTTGTGGTTGTGTTTATGTATATATACATACACACATATACACACATATATATACACAAATACACACACATATCTGTGTGTATCTTTGCATCTATCTTCATGTCTATTTATTCCTATTTATATAGCCTATATATCCATCTATTGCTATATATATTAAGATACATGTATTTCAATTTTTCTATCTATCTATCTATCTATCTATCTATCTATCTATCTATCTATCTAAAATAAGAAATTGGCTCAAAAGATTATGGGAGCTGAGAAGTCCTAGGACCTGCAGCTGGTAAGCTGATGACCTAGGAGAGCTGATGATGTGGTTCAGTCTGGGTCTGAAGGTAGAACACTAATGTCTTTGCTTGAGGTCAGGCAGGCACAGGGAAAATACTTTCTTGGGGCCGGCTGTGGTGGCTCAAGCCTGTAATCCCAGCACTTTGGGATACCGAGACGGGCGGATCACGAGGTCAGGAGATCGAGACCATCCTGGCTAACACTGTGAACCCCGTCTCTACTGAAAAATACAAAAAAAAAAAAACTAGCTGGGCGAGATGGCGGGCACCTGTAGTCCCAGCTACTCGGGAGGCTGAGGCAGGAGAATGGCGTAAACCCGGGAGGCGGAGCTTGCAGTGAGCTGAGATCTGGCCACTGCACTCCAGCCCAGGCGACAGAGTGAGACTCTGTCTCAAAAAAAAAAAAAACAAAAATACTTTCTTACTCAAACTTTATTCAGGCCTTCAACAAATTAGATGAGGTCCATCTAACATTGAGGGTGGCAATCTTCTTTACAGTCTACTAATTCACATGTTAATCTCATCCAGAAACACCATCACAGACATACTCAGAAGTAATATTTAACAAAATATCTGGGCATCCCATGGCCTGGTCAAATTGATTCATAAAATTAACTATCACAGCCTCCTAATCAACTACCCCAGCCTCCTTTTATTTAGTTGTTTTGCCTGTATTTGTAATTGTGTTTAACTTAGCAATTTTAATAATGTTATTACATTATTAAATAGACATCTGTGAAGTTCCTTCCCCAATTCAGCTAGTCTCTTCACAAGAAACTACATACAAACATGGTGGGTCCTCCTCTTTCAATCCATTCTCACCTTCTCTCTTCTGAGGTCATCATCATCCTGAATCCATTTTTATTTAGTTTTATTAAATAAAAGTGGAGTTTAGTATTACAAGATAGGTTTAAAAAATTGTGGTTCATAAATTCATAAAGAAGGGGGCTGGGTGCAGTGGCTCACGCCTGTAATCCCAGCACTTTGGGAGGCCGAGGCAGGTGGATCAAGTCAAGAAATCAAGACCACCAGGGCGAACATGGTGAAACTCTGTCTCTACTAAAAGTACAACAATTAGCTGGGTGTGGTGGCACACATCTCTAGTCCCAGCTACTCAGGAGACTGAGGTAGGAGAACTGCGTGAACCTGGGAGGTGGAGGTTGCAGTGTGCCGAGATCGTGCCACTGCACCCCAGCCTGGCCACAGAGTGAGACTCCATCACCCACCCACCAAAAAAAAAGGGTATGCAATTCTTTAAAAAACAACTAGAATTGATTTATAATGTACATACAAATAACATATACAAAACATTATGTGTGCAGTTCAATGAATTTTTACTTACATAAAACCCGTATAACTACTTCTGATACAAAAATATAACTTTTCCAGTAACCTAAAGAACTTGTGTGCAATCTTTGGTACTCTTTTCATTTAATGTAATTTTGCTAAAATTTATCACATGGTTACTTGTAACATCCTTGTACTTCATTTATTTTGACAGATGCGTGATATATAATATATAAATATAGCATTTTTTTTGTTTGTTTTGAAGATGGAGTCTCACTTTGTCGCCCAGGCTGGAGTGCATTGGTGCAATCTCAGCTCACTGCAACCTCTGTCTCCTGGGTTCATACGATTCTCCTGTCTCAGCCTCCCTAGTGTCTGGGATTACAGGTGTGCACCACCACACCCAGCTAATTTTTTTTGTAGTTTTAGTAGAGATGGGGTTTCACCATGTTGGCCAGTCTGGTCTCTAACTCTTGACCTCAAATGATCTGCCTGCCTTGGTCTCCCAAAGTGCTGGGAAAACAGGTGTGATGCCACTGCACCTGGCTAAATATACCATTTTTACATGTCATATATCATGCATCTGTCATTTGTGGATATCTATTAATGGATATTTGAGTGGTTTCTAGGATTTTTGCTATTGCAAACATTGTAGCTCTAAATATTCCTGACTATGTGTCTTGATATATGTGTATTACTGCATCCAGGAGTAGAGTTGCTAGCTCATAGACAATAAAAATGTTTAATATTAGAAGATACTACTCAATTGTCTTCCAAAGTGGTAATACCATGTCATGCTCCACCAGCAGTGTGTAAGAAATTCTGTAGACCTAAATCCCCTCCATAAGTTAGTATTGTAAACTTTCAATTTTTTGCCAGTTGAGGGTATGTACAATTGTAGATCATAGTTGTCTTGAATTGTATTTTCCTGATTATTAACACTGTTTAACAATTTGGCAAGGGTTTATCTTTTTCTCTTTCTTATTTTTTCTTCTTGTTCAGATCTCAGGTGCACAGAATTGATTAATCATGATCCTTGGTTCTAACACACTGTTTTGTCGTTCATGCATTAGTCTGGGTTCTCCAGAGTAACAGAAACACTCAGTCTTTTAGGAAATGCCTGTTCATGTCTTTTGCCCATTTTTAATTGGGTTATTCATGATTTTATTTTTGATTTGTAAGATAGCCTTGGTTTCATGAAATAAATTCTATCAGCCTTTGCCTTCATGCTTTCTGCCTTTGCTTGCTAATTTAGCAATGTCTCTCCACCCTACAATTATTTAAATATTAATTTGTTTTTTTTCTTCTAGTGCCTCCTGGTTTTCTCTCTGCTGTTTCCATCACTAGCAAGCCCCACCTAAGCCACATTCCTGAGCTGAAGGTTTGTGTCTAGGATGTGGGACTTTGCATGCACAACCAGGTATCTAGGCCTATCTGGGTCTCCACCCTGGTCCCTTTGAGGCTCCACCCAAGCTTGGCTGTGTCCTGGCCCAGGGAACTGCCTGGAGCTACCTGGTCTGTTTCCAGCAGATCTGAGTCATTTTCCTTTCCAAGAAATTAAGGAGTATAACATTTACTGGATACTCTGGAAGATTCAGCTAAACTACTTTTACAAATGAAGACACTGGTTCTGAGAGGTGATGTAATTTGCCCAAGATTTCACAGCCAGACATATGAGAAAGGTGCGAAGATACTGAATGTTTCCTTTGGACAAATGGATTCAAATTTGAAAACTTTACAGTGGATTCAGCGAACATGCACTAAATTCTTTTTTTGCTGCTGAATCCCAGAATATGATGAAAGGAAGTCCATACAGCAGTTTAATCAGTCTCCCAGCTCTTACCTAATCCCCCTCTACTCCACTCTTCATATAATATACAGAAGAAAACTTTTATTGAATCCAGCCCATATCTTTTTGCTGCTTCAAATGCTTCAAATGCACTTACATTTAAATCTAAACTCTTTATAATGTCCTATATGTTTAGTACCTGAATGCTAACTTTATTTAATATAGCTTTATTTCCCACACTCAGTCTTGCTCAGCTTCTCTAGCCATACTGACCTCGTTTATGTTCTTTGCATGTGCACTGTTCTTTTATACCTTAAGGTCTTTGCCTTTGCTGTTTCCTTTGCTGGGAATGCTTCTTTCCTGGACCTTTGCTTAACCACCTTCTTCTTACCCTTTAATTGATGTATTTGCTTATATGTCACCTCATCAGAGAACTCTCTCCTGTTCCTTCTAAGTACTACACCCCTCTCTCTTTACAATGCATCGCAACACTTTGTTTCACTTCTTACTATAACTTATTAAAATCTGTAATTATGTTGCTTACGTGTTTCTTATTATGGCTCTGTCCCATTTCTCCAATGGATTGCATACTCTAAAAGTTTGTCACATTCATCTGTATCCCCAGGGACTGAACCAGTGCTGGCACATCTCTCTGTCAATATTTGTTGAGCCAGTAGCTCAACAAATAATTATTGAGTCCAGTAGCTACTCAATAATTAGTGGTTTCCATTTCCTTCTCTCCTCTATGCAGCACTGCCATACACACACACTGGCACACATAACCTGAAGGAACTTGAATAGGACAATGGAAATAACAGCTCAGTGGTTATATCTAGTATGTATCAGAAAAACTGGCTAAGCCGGTTGAGCTTGCCACTGTTTTACGGTTTGCTTTGTTTAATTTCATGAGGTTTCTTGGCCTCTGATGCTTCTTCTGTTATTCATGGAGAAGAGGAGTTTATATTAATGATGATATTATAATACCTAATCTTAATAAGCATGAACAAGCTACTACCAAAAAGATACCTAGTAGGGTATAATAGCAAAATGATTCTTTTTTTTTTTTTTTTTTTTCTAGAAAGAGATTCCAATACATTTTGAAAGTGAGGAGGAATCAAATAGGTACACCTTTCAAGTACTTTATGGTTATGGTGCCCTTTCTGAATACTTGGTCCTCAATGAAATGACAGAAGGTATAGTGGGGGAGAGTTCTCATGTTTCCCATGTGCTGAATGAGGAAACAGATTTGAAATTGTTAATCCCCAGGAAATGTCCTAAACAAAACTGGTATTTGCTATGCTAATTTGTATTCAGGAATGTCTTTTCAATAATAACCCCGTTCTACCTTCCAGTCTGGCTGGAAGTTCCAGAGGTAAGGGGCTGCTTTGCAAGGCCCCTTTCTTAGAAATCAGGAGCAAGCAAACCTAGATCTTTCTCTTGGTGATAGTTGGAAGATTTCATGCTCCAAAGAATGGGCTGTGGTTGATACTTATAAGTAATTAGCCAATTTTATTACATTTGAAGGAAGAAAGCAGTTACCTTATCTCTCTCTTCCTCCCTTTGGCTTCTCCCTCCCTTCTTTTTTCTCTCTTTCCTTGCACCAGCTATGCGCTAGGTGACATGGTGTGGGTAAGAGATAACATAGGAAATGTCCTGCCTCTTAGGTGTTCATGAATTTGTGGTGGAAAGAAGCAAGTTAAACATTGTACTGCAAGATGATAAAAATTATGGAAGGATATGCACAGATTTCTAGAAACATAAACAGTGGTGTGCTAATAAATTCTTAACTGGCTGTAATTGGGAGAGATCTTGATTTGTAGCATCTGCTGATTCCCATGGTGTAAATGCTTCCACCTTGGCAGATTTCAGGCTACTGAACTGACATGGCTGAACATGGAGCTGGCAAGAGGCGTGCATACCCTGCTCTCTAGTTTACGGGGGCTGGATTAGCACATCTCTGAGAAGGGTACCTCATAAGGCTCATTTAGGAGTGGGGTGGTAATGTCAGGGGCTTTTCCAGGACAAGATGACACCTGAGTTGCATTTGCTTATTTGGAAATGGGGAGGGTAATAAAGGGAAAGTTATAACTCTTTTTCTGCTGTGTACACTGAAGAAAATGTAGAAAATGCAGATAAACCAAATGAAGAAATTTAACTCTTCTATAATTTAAAAACTGAGAGATGAACACTTAACTTTTTATTATAATTATTCCTTACATCTTTTCTTCATTTTTTCTTTGTGGATTGAGCTTTTATTATTTGAAACTGGGCTTTTCTATCCAAGTCAATCTTTTGTCTGATAGAAGTAGTGTTACTATTATTTACTTTTTAATTTTAACTGATAATTCAGTTTAAAAATTTTTGAGGACTGTTTAAGTTTTTATTCTGATTAAATTTAAGAATCTTTGTTTTCAGATATTTTACAGATACATCTAAAATTATAACTCTTATGTTCACTCTTCTATCACCTTGATTAAAAATTTATTTTAACATGTCCTTACCTTTTCCTTGGTTTTCTTGCTTTTTATGGGGTGTTTTTAATACCTTTATATTCTTTATTATTATTATTATTATTATTTTATAATTTATGTATCCAGCATTAAACTCAGCTCTTCCTGCTTAAGAATTTTATCATACTTTTACTTTCTTCTCTACCATTTTCCTCTTCCATGTTGCAGTATTTTAATAGGTTCTGTAATTTTAGATATAAAATATTGGTATATAATTAGTATTGCTGCTGTTCTTTTGTTGTTATTTACTTTAAATACTGACTTTCTCCAAAGTATTGACTCTGGCACATGATTTTACTACAAAGATTAAAATAACGATTTAATCTTACCTGTATTTTAATTGATTTCAGTGCTCCCTAGCAGACTTTTTACATCATTTTTAGTTCTGGTTTTAGCATCATCTTTCAACTGGGTGGAGTGCACATTCTTGTAACTTTTCCAAAAGGAAGACGCCAATGATCTATTAGAGAATCCCTTGAATGTTTGAAATGAAATGTGGTTTTGTTAACATGCCTCACAAATGGAGATCTAACTGATTGAAGGTGAAAAACCTAACTCAGTCAAGGGTCATAAAATAAATAACTGATGACTAGAAGCCTTGACACTTTACTATGAGTGTGACTCTTTTTTCTTGAGACAGAGTCTCGCTTTGTCACCCAGGCTGGAGTGCAGTGGCATAATCATGGCTCACTGCAACCTCTCCCTCCCAGGTTCAAGCGATTCTCCTGTCTCAGCCTTCTGAGTAGCTGGGACTACAGGTGCCTGCCACCACGCCCGGCTAGTTTTTTGTATTTTTTAGTAGAGACGGGGTTTCACCATGTTAGCCAGGATGGTCTCCATCTCCTGACCTCGTGATCTGCCTGGCTCAGCCTCTCAGGGTGCTGGGATTACAGGCATGAGCCACCGCGCCCGGCCTATGAGTGTGACTCTTAAAACACAGCTCTCATTTTCTCTTTGTGCCTATGTGTTTTTGAGTCCAGACATGGACTCTGTATCCCTCCTTGCTACAGTGCATCATCAGATGCTGTTACAGAGTTACAGGTCAGAAGTCCATCCTGGCCAGGCACTGCTGGCTCTGGGCTTGGGATGATCACTGGGCAAAATCAGGGCCACCTGATTCTGGGCATAAGCCAGAAGAGGAAACTGGTGGTGCAATGATAGGTGGACTCCTGAGGTGCCAACCCCTGGAGAGCTTCTAGCCCATCTTCTGAGTACCCCTGATGTCTGCCAACATCCTTGAGGGCTTTGCCTGGTTATGCCTTCTTCTGGGCTCTCTGAGAAGATGGCAAGCCTATCACCAAGACATACATGCGGCGGGTAACCTCTCTGGTTGCTATCATTAACTCCACACAGCTTCATGTCGATAATCCTTCAGGACTTGTGTATTCAACCCACTCTTTATGTAATGATTTGCCATGCCGTTCTCCTGGGTCCTTTTTGGCAGAGTGGGAGTTGCTTTGCATTGATGACCACATGCATGCATCCCAGTATCTCATTATTCCCATGTACAGATGAGGAAACAGGCTGAGAGAGGTCAGGGCATTTGCTCAGGGCCCCTTAACCAGTAAGCATCAGAGCCCATGTCAGGACACAGCACTCTGGCTTATTTTTTGTGGTCTCTCCCCTGCTCTGTACTGCCTTTTTCCTTTTTAAATCTTAATTTCTCTCCCATTTCTCCTACTCTCTCCAAGAATGAAAAAAAAAAAAAAAATCAGACCTTAGCCATTTGTTTCCCAAAAACATGGAGCCTGTTTCATGACTATTGGGAGCAGATGTTAACATACATCCCCCAAGAGTCAGTACAGGACTTGCATGCAGAACTTCCCAAGGTTCCTCTTGGGTCCCCAGGGTACCTCTAGCCTCTCTGAGATCTGCACTTCTCTGCTTTTTACATACAAGTTGAGGGGGTGCAGGCTTTTTGGGTTTCCAGCAGCTCAGTTCTATGGGTAACCTGTTTACTTCCCTCCCATTGAGGATGGAGCAGGGAAGGAGGCTGCATGGGCTCACCCTGGGTTTCAGCCTCAGGCTGGAAGCAAACCCACCCTTACTCCATGGGTCCCAGAGCTCACCTCCCTCCAGGTTTTATTACCTTGCAAAGAAGGATTGAGGAACTGTTTATAGGCCTGGCAGGAGCACTAAAAGTTTGCAAGTATTTCTGTCTCTTACTTAATAAACCTTAACATGCTTTTCATGTACCCATTCACCTAAAAAAAAACCACACACACACAGAAAAATGGGGTGGGGTGGAGGTGAGGTTCAGGTATTGTCATGAAGCTAAAAATGTCCTGAATTCCACATGAAACTTGACCCAACCTAAAGGGTTCATTAACAGGAGGAGAGTGTGTTGCAGGAAGGCCTCACTGTGTGCTTCCCTAAGGCCCCGGGACTCTGAAGAGGGGCCTCAGAGGCTTGCTATGTGCTCCAATGATGCTGCACTTCCCAAATTCCTGGGCCTGCTTGGAAAGTTCCCAGGTTCTCTGAGGTTTGGAAAGATGAGATGGTGGGCAGTACAGAGTAGGGAGAGCAAGCTAGCCTTAGCCCAAATAGCAGAAAGTGCCTGGGGAGTCAGGCTAGATGACAGAGTATCTGCTGCGGGCCTGAGGGATTGAAACCTCGGTTCTTGGCTTGAGAAGTTCACATTTCACGTAGAGTAGACTTACATAGATGACACAATACCAATTACACTTTTTGAGCAGTTCTCAACTCAGACAGGATTCTAAACTCTACATGTGTCCACGAAGTCCTTTCAAAGTAAATACTATTATTGTCCCCATCTGAAAGACGGAGAAGCAGCAGGTGTTCAGAGAGGTGAAGTAACTTACCTAAGGTTACACAGCTAGTAAGGATAGCGCTGGTATTCAAGTGAAAAGAAAGTTGGCTTTTAGAGTCTGTGATCTGGAGGACTCTATGATATAGTGTTTCCTGGTCAGAAATTGGCACAAGACCCCAAGGCACTGACCTTGGCTTGGTGGAACCAGGCATTACGGACTAGGGAATTCAGAAAACATGGAAAAGACAAAGAGGGAAAGTAATCTAGCAACAACTGAGCCCCTCTGTGTGTCAGGTAGCTTTTATGTATAGAGCACCTTCAATATTCACAATGTTCTTTGAGATAGAGACTATAATGCGCTTTGTGCCGATAAGAAGACAAACTCAAGGAGATTAAAGTCACTTGTTTGTAAATGATAAAAGGGCTGCCTGATCTCAAAAATCAACATCAGGTTGGCTTCAAGGAAGAAGTAATTTGTACTTTTCATGGATGGGGAGACAATTGAATTCATTCATTTCATACATTAATTCATTCAATACTTGTTGTGAAGCTTTCATCTCATATATTTTCCTGGGAAGCTAAAGTATTCAAAACCCTAAAGCTACAAAGATATGCAAAATTGAGATTGTCTTTGACAATGTGGATTCTGGTGCTCAATCCTGAAAAGCTCCAGCCCATACCCTTTCAGGATTCCTGAACAAGTTGTGGTTTCCCATGCCTCTGACAGCCACAACACCCCTCCTTGCTCTTGCTTTAGGCATTATTAGACTATGAAACAGGAGCTGAACTTCCTCAAAAACCATGAGGTCGTTTGTATGCTTGTGTGGAAATGTGAGTGGGAGAATTGTCTTGTGTATGGAAGAATTTTTCTTGGTAACCTCCCTTAAACTGTCACATGCATTGAGAAAGTATGAGAGAAACTCAAGTCATTTACTTGGAGAAGATTGGGGGTCATTTGTGAAGGATGATGAGCCCTGTGCAAGGCTGGGATTATGGATGGAAGGGCAGGCATTTCAGGGGAAGGGCGGCCAGTGGGAATACCTGTTTTGTATCTCTCTGACCCCTTGCACCTAATAGCCTTGCTGGAGGTAAGTTGTCTGCTCCTGTTATGGTTTCCAACCTGCACTGACTTTTGGGGGATGTATGTTAACATCCGCTCCTAATAGTCATGAAACAGGCTCCATGTTTTTGGGAAATAAATGGCTAAAGTCTGATTTTTTTTCATTCTTGGAGAGAGCAGGAGGAGAAGTGGGAGAGAAACTAAGATGAAAATTATTAATAGGCTAGGATGACTAGCTCTTCAAGAGACTCATGAATCTGAAAAAAAAAGAAAAACAACAACAACAACAACAAAAACAAGATTCACATACCAGTCCTGAAGCTTATGTTAGAATTTATACTAGGGCATAAAACCATCTTAGGTAGAGGTGAACTGACATGTTATCTTTGGGTTTACAGCAGCTACATTTTCGTAACCCAAATCAGAGCTTTAGTTTTTCTTATTAAGAATGTTTTTCTGGCTTACAGATTTGTCTTACAAGGAAAAGTTAAGGGAGATAATGCTAAAATGTGGGACAACCAACTGGTTGTTGAATATATGACCTTGGCTCCTTAAATGATAGGGCATACTATTCTTGCCCTTCTCCCTCGTATTTTTGGTGCAGCCCAGGAGATGTCATTTTGCTTTTCTCTCCCATAATTCCATTTTGAATTTTTTTCTAGTCTTTATGGAAAATTTAATCAGGTTTGAAGAGTAAATCCAGAAGAGTCTAAGAGACACAGTGTTCAGTAGTGACAAAGACCACAAGCTCAGGAATCAGACTGTCAGTCTGAATTTTGCTTCTTTTTAGTTACATGGCATTGGGCAAGTGAGTTAAACTTTCTGAGCCACAGTTCCCCCATATATAAAGTGGGGGTAATTCTGGAAGCCTCTTAGAAACATTTACCAATGCAGAAAGTGGTACCCCGACTTGCATACTTCATGATGGACATGAGTTGTCTGCTTTGTGAAAACACATCGTCAAGGTTCTGTTGAACGTTAGAACTAAGACTTCAGAATCTCAGACCCAGAAGTAACTTTGAGGGTGCTTGGCCATCTCTCTTATTTTGAAAACAAAAACAGGCTGAGCTTGTGTTCTTGAGAAAACAGAGCCTGAGGCAAGAACTGAGGGTCTTATGGCTTGGAAGGTGCAGATCAGACCAAGGAGAAGGGGAGGAAAGAAAAGTAGGTCAAGAAATCCTGGGAAGCAATGGGAAGTGAGGTGTCCTCATAGGTGCTCCTTCACAATAGGCCAGGTCACCTCAGAGGAAGAACCTGGGTGGACTGGCTGCAGAAGAAATGGAGTAATCTACAGGACAGGAAAGGGGAAATGCTACCTGCTTGGCTCCCTTCCATCTCCTTTTTCCCATTAGTCAAGATTCAGCCCATGGACACTTAATTCCCTGATTTCTGGGACATGTCACCTGACCCTTTTGGTGTTTGTTTTGTTTGCCAGATGCCTCCAAGGCAGACTGGTGTTCCTGCTACATCTGGAAGTGGAGGAGGAGCCAGAACTCTGGGCGTGTGGCTAGTTGGCCCAGGCCCAGGGCTCAGCATTCCCAGGGAAAGTGGCTGGCCCACCCATCAGTGACAGCACAATTTGGGAGGCAGGAGCCCCTGGGGAAGAATTCTGGGGAGGCATTTAAGATTGGCAGTGGATGTTCTCAGAGAGGGGAAGGAATTTGTCTTAGTTATATAGTAAGTCATAATACAGAACAGAACTCAAATTTCTGCTATACAAGACTTTATGGAGCGATGGCCAGTTAATCCTTGTCAACATAGGCCCTCTAGATAAAACCAAGTCCCAGATGATGTAGAAGGCCCCAATATACCTGTCCAGTTACATTTCTGGCCACCCCTAGGAGATAGCCTTATTCCCTCTCAGCGTTTTCTTGCAGGAACATGCCATTCTCATTTCTCCATGTTTTGGCATAGAGTGCCTCCAATGCCAGAGATGCCTTCTTTCTTACTGCAAATTCTAGTTTATTTTTCCCTCATAAGACCCAAGCTCAAATGTGATGTCCTCTGTGAAGCCTTCAGTTTTCCTGTATTCTTGAAGCCCTGGATATGCATCTATTATTTCATTGATTATGCCACAGTTGTTTGGGTTCTATGAGATCTTTGACAGCTGTTGTCTTTGTGTTCTTATTCCTTGGTGCCCAGTACAGTGCCTGATGCTTCAGAGAGATTTAGTTGAGGAGAGAAAAAATAATAATTACATGTTAGATAGAAAAGATATGAATTAAGAATGGGCTTCTAGGGCCATAGAGATGCTCATATTTTAAAGGAGGGAAGTCAGAGAAGAGACTTTATGCTGACAAAATGATGCAGAATGTAGGGAGTTAGCATTTAGCGAGGAAAAAGCTCACCTGGCTTTCTGGCTACATTCTAGAGGGCCAAGCATTCCAAAGGAGCTGTTAGTATTGCCAGTCATGTTTAGAATGGAGGAACCTCATCAGTATCTTAGTCCTACCTATTAATTTCTAGGCTTTTAATTAATTTATTTTTCCTCATTGAAACCCCATAACAATAAATAGCCTGTATATAAATATGACCAGAATGCTGGGTTGATAAGAATATGCTGTGGACATGTTGTAGTATTATTAATGATCTTATCATCAATGAAATTGCGATTTTTTTTTTTTTTAAAGAGAAAGCCCTAAACTTAGCTTGTTCATGTGTCTGAGATCATCTTGTTTGCCTTCGAAAAGTTGCTGATTCTAAAGATTTTTTTCTTTCTTTGTGTTGCAACTTGAGCTTCTTTTGATGTTTGCCTCTTTGGATATTACTTAAATAATTAAAGCAGCTATTTTTGACCTACTTTACATATAGAAAGTTTAATTTTTATCATGGAATTAGAAAATTATTTTGTTCTACCGTATTAAATTGGGAAAAGATAGATATGTAGATTAGTAGATAGAGATTGATTCTGGATTATTTTATTAAAAATATGGATACTGTGAAATCAAGATGGACACTCAGCCCCACTGTGATTCTCTGCAGCCTCCAGGTGCTGACTTCCCACTAACTTCAAAGGGAATTGAGGAGGAAGAAAGCACACTGTGTTGGGAATGTACCCCAGGCCTTTGATACCTGGTGAAAAGTAGGTTGCAATGTCCATGTAATTTACTTTTTTTAGGGACACTATGCAAAAGTTCATTTGTCTTTATGGGCAGACCTCAGGGCCAGTTCTGTGAGTGAAGAAGCATGGCCACAACCACAAGCCACTTTTGAGTCTTAGTTCTATCATGTAGCAGCTGGGCAAGTCACTTAACTGGCCCAAGCCTCTGTTTTCTTATTTATAACATAGAGATTATAAAATTGAACTTTCAGAACTGTATTACACATTAAAAGCAAAGTTTTAAAGTACCTAACACATAATAGATGCTTAGTAAGTGGTATTTAATATCACTATGATTATTATTCATGAGTGGGAACTCTTGTCTTCCTACCTGAGATCCACAAAGGTCTTTCTCTTTAATCTACTCATGAAATCCAAGCTTTTCTAGTCAGCCTCTCAGCCCAGCTGTCCTGTGCCATAGCACCCTGGAAGGGACCCATGTGACCGTGACTACAATGTCACTAGCAAAATGGGTCTCCTCAAAGTGTAAGAGATCTTTTATCACTGATCTTACCTTTCTCTTACTATCATCGATGAAATTGCGATTTTTTTTTTTCTCAAAAAATATAGCCTGCCTCACTCAACCTACTTGTAGCTTTCTTAACCTTAGGACATTACTGGAATATGTCTAAGAGAAGTAACCATGTACTGCAAACATTCCCTCGCATCACCCAGAATGGAACCCAGGAAATGCCACTCTAACTTTTATGTTTGGAGAAGAGGCTCTCTACCTATTCAAGAAGGAGTGATCTTCATCCTCACTATCTGTTTTCAGGTTCTGTTTCTTTTGTGTAGTTGACTAGACACTTATCCTGAAGTCCTATTTAGTTTTCCTCCCCAAATGAAATTTCAGGCCGCCTTATGTGCTAGGCTATGCTGTTCCAGATGTGAGCAATACACTACCATTCTTATTCGTGCATTTATTCAACAGCCTGCTATTGAGAATCTACTCAATGCCAGGCACAGCTCTAGGACCCAAAAGAATCAATGAAAGAAAGGAAATAATGAAAGGGAATAGAAAACACATTATTCCTACCCTCAGGCAGATAGTAATCAAAGATACAACATTATAATTAAGTTAAAGTGCTATGGAGAAGTTATACATGGTGCCATTAAAGTAAATAATAACAGGAATTGACTCAGTCCAGGAAGGTAAACGAAGGCTTAACTAAGGCAATGATCCCTGAGCTTCTGTCTGGAAGATGAGTGCATTAACTAGATGAAACAAAGGAAAGGATAGAAGCGAGAGATTATTTCAGGTAAATGACATGGATGTTCAAATGGCCAATGTAAGAAGTTATATGGTGTGTGCAATTGAATTTTCCAGAAAATGAGGAGAAGATGCAGGAGACAAGCAGGTAGCATCCAGATTGTGGAAGAATTTATAGGGCTGCTTAAGGATTTCAGTCTTCTGCCCAATAGCAGTGAGAAGCCTCTGAAGTGATACAACTGGTTGGAAGAGAATATGATCATATTGGGACTTTCAGAAAGATGTTATTGGGTCCCTTATTAATTAGACATCAACCATCTTACAGATATACTTCCAAGACCAGCCTCTCAGCTGCCTCTGAGACAGGGAACCAGGAGGAAGCATGAGTCAGGGGCTCCCCATAATTGGATACCTCTAACCTTTGCTGCCCTGTTGGTGATGACTTGAGTGCACCATGATTGCATTACCATCTTTATCTTGGCTTTTCATGCCAAGGAGCTTTCAGCATATTCAGTTTCCCCTTACTAGGAGGGCAAAAAAATTAACATCCTTAATACCAGCATCAAAGGAATCCAAATACTGAGTTTTGGCCTCATTAAAGATTGAAGTCATTGGTGAGTTAGCCCCTGTTAAAAACTTTGATAATTTTGAATTCTTTTCTCCCTTTTCTCCCTTATATTTGTTGACAGTAAAACAACTTCCTAATAACTAAACCACAAGATCCATGAAAAATAGGAATCTCTTCTTATACCATTTTATCTTCATCCTGCTGCACAATAGTTGCTCAATAAATATTTGTTATATAGACATGTATATTGAATTAGCTTTTAATCACATAATCCTAGTTTATAAATAATTTAGACTTTTTCCAATATTTTCTTAACAAAAATATGTGAGTCAAACTCTTGATTAGCCAAGTGGATCATCCTGGGCTGTATGCTTTTGGACACAAGGGATACACACAGCATCATATAGATAGGAATGTGTGTATTTGAAGTAGTAACCCTACAACTTGGCTGGGACCAATTTTCTCCAGACAGAGATAAAGAAGATGCAACACACTTTAAAGAGAGGAAAGAAGAAAAGAACAAAATTTTAGGGATCATAAATTAACTGAATGTCCAAATTTTTAAATTATTTAAAGCTTTGAGCTGGCTTGAAAAAGGAAAGTATGGCTGGACACAGTGGCTCACACCTGTAATCCCAGCACCTTGGGAGGCCATGTCACACGGATCATGAGGTCAGGAGTTCGAGACTGTTCTGGCTAACATGGTGAAACCCCATCTCTACTAAAAATACAAAAAATTAGCTGGACGTGGTGGCGCACACCTGTAATCTCAGCTACTCGGGAGGCTGAGGCAGGAGAATCACTTGAACCCAGGAGGCGGAGATTGCAGTGGGCTGAGATCATGCCACTGCACTCCAACCTGGGTGACAGAATAAGACTCCATCTCAAATTAAAAAAAAAAAAGAAAAAGGAAAGTATATGCGACATTAAAGCTTTCAGCTGATTTGATATAGGAAAGTATATGTAGTATCCCTGATAATCAGGGATTGACCCTGGGGAAACTCAATCTTAGATGAAGAAACCCCTAAATGGAAGGACTTGGATTCATTAGAGTGAGGGGACATATTGTTCAGGAAAGAGATTTCAAACTTTTTTGACTAAAATAATTAGTAAGACATATATTTTACATTGTGACTTATTATATATATATTATGTGTGTATATATATATGTGTGTATAGGTAGATAAGTGGATAGATAGATAAATAGATGGATGGATAGATGGACAGATGGGTGTAAGAATGGGTGGATAGATGAATAAATAAATGAATGGGGCCGGGCGCGGTGGCTCAAGCCTGTAATCCCAGCACTTTGGGAGGCCGAGACGGGCGGATCACAAGGTCAGGAGATCGAGACCATCCTGGCTAACACGGTGAAACCCCGTCTCTACTAAAAAATACAAAAAACTAGCCGGGCGTGGCTGAGGCAGGAGAATGGCGTAAACCCGGGAAGGGGAGCTTGCAGTGAGCTGAGATCTGGCCACTGCACTCCAGCCTGGGCGACAGAGCGAGACTCCGTCTCAAAAAAAATAAAAAAAAAAATAAATAAATAAATAAATGGACAGACCAACAGGTGAATGAATGGTTTAACAGACAGATAGACACAGAGATAGATACAGAAGTATAACAAAACAGATACAGAAGTATAACAAAACAGATACAGAGGTATCTGTATCTGTTGAGAAATAAGAAAAATAAGAACACCTTTTATAAAGTATGTTTACATCAAGAAAACATTTATATCCTGATATCAAAGCAAAATGTACTTTTGCTATGTGCAATGCATTTTGATATTTTGTATTCTCTTCTATTTCACTTTTTGAAATTTTTGATTAATCTTAACTTATCATCACAATACTAGATAGCATTCCACAATTTATAAAACATTAAGTTAAGGTATAGCTATGGCTTAATGTAATAGAGATTCTACTTAGAGTAGTGAAGGAGCCATTTGCTGGGAGTGGGTGTGAGTATGAGGGGAATGTGTGGATAGTGAGTTTGAATTCATGCAGTTGAAAGATCCTTTAGGCCTTGTGGAGATCTGAAGAGGAAGTTATCTGGGTTCAGGGACTGCTAGCTCCTGTCTACAACAGGAAGACATTTGTTGAGAGAGTAAGATGGGGCTTAAGAGTAAGACAGGATGAGTTAGGGTTAGGGACCTAGTCTATAACCCATCGAGATATGGGTCCAGGCTGAGGTCCACAAGGTCACTTTCATCTTGAGAGAAAACTGGTCCTTTCAGTGTGGTGGAGCCCAAGCCCATCAAGCCAGTGTGGTCTCTGTACTAGTTAAGGTATTGCTAGTTGCCATGATGGAGAAAACCCAAAATCTCACTGATGTGACATAAAAGAAATAAATTTCTTACTCACATAAAGTTTAATTGGTGGCAGAAGGTGGGCTCCTCATGGGTAAGTAGGTCATTTGGGCATTGACATTAACCATTATATTGAAAGAGGGAGAGAACTGAGGGCAGTGTGTGAGGTTCCAATAGGCCTGAAAGTAGAACAGATTATTTCTACCTACATTCCACAACTTGGTGCCATGGATGGGTACAAAGGAGCCTGGGAAATGTAGTCCCTTGCTGAGTAAGAGCTCTTCAGCTGTCATTTATTGATATAGAAGGATATAGAGTCTTTGGCTGACCATTGATTTCTTCCACCCCAGCTACCCTACAGTGCTGTGGTTGTGAGTCTGGCTGATGCCAAAAAGCCTCAGGGCTCAGAAATAAGAACACTGTTCATACATTATGTTTACATCAAGAAAACATTTATATCCTGATGTCTTGGTCATCCCTTTCAAACTAGGCTGTCTTTTGGCATTACTTTTCCTTTCAAAGTTGACCTTGGTGCCCATTTCATCTGTCAAATAAGTTTGGATATGAGGGGCAGAATGCTTTTTTCAGTCTTTCATCCTACGGGATGATCTGGGTCTTCTATCCCCTTGTCTCTTTAGGCTCAGTACAGGAGTCAGAGATAATATAACACATTGATTTAAAGTACTGAACTTGGAGTGATGCAGACTTTGGGCAACTACTATGACTTTCATGAGCCTTGATTTCCTCATCTTTGAGATAAGGACACTTGTATCTATTTCCTCCCAGGCTGATATGTGGATTAAATGAGATTATATATGCAAAGTACTTAGTGTATTAGCCCATTTTCACTGTGTTAGCCCATTTTCACACTGCTATGAAGAAATACCCAAGACTGGATAATTTATAAAGGAAAGAGGTTTAATTGACTCACAGTTTTGGATGGCTGGGGAGGCCTCAGGAAACTTACAATCATGGTGGAAGGAGAAGCAAACACGTCCTTCTTCACAAGGTGGCAGGAAACAGAAGTGCAGATTAAAGAGGGACAAGGTCCTTAGAACACCATCAGATCTCATGACAATTCACTTTCTATCATGAGAACAGCATGGGGGAACTGCCTCCCCACCTCCCACTAGGTTCCTCCCCAGACTCATAGGAATTATAATTTGGATTACAATTCAAGATGAGATTTGTATGGTGGCAAGGAGCCAGACCATATTGAGTACCTAACTCATTGCTATCCTATAACTATGGTTATTACTGATATTCTTATTAGCCACTTGACACCAACATAAGTGTGGGGCCTTACATCAGTTAAGAAGAGGAAATATACAGAAAAAAGTGGCCTGGAGAGAAACTTGCTCCCTGAATTTCCAATATATCTCCAAACTGATGATTGGTGTGAGAAAGATCTATTCTGGCTTTTGCATACTGACTCAGATCAGGAACAAAGCTTGTATTATTAAAAAGTCAAAAACAAATGATACTAGTAGGGCTGCAGAGAAAAGGGAATGCTTATATGCTGTTGGTAGGAATATAAATTAGTTCAGCCACTGTGGAAAGCAGTTTGGAGATTTCTCAAAGAACTTAAAACAGAACTACTATTCAACACAGTAATCTCATTAGTGGGCATATATGCAAAAGAAAACAAATTGTTCTACCAAACAGACACATGCACTCACATGTTTACTGCAACACCATTCACAACAGCAAAGACATGGAATCCACCTAGGTGCCCATCCATGGTGGATTGGATAAAGAAAATGTGGTACATATATACCATGGAATATTACACAGCCACAAAAAAGAATAAAGTCATGTCCTTTGTAGCAACATGGATGGTGCTGGAGGTCACTATCCTAAGTGAATTAATACAAGAACAGAAAGTCAAATACTACATGTTCTCATTTGTAACTGGGAGTTAAACATTGGGTACACATGGACATAAAAATGGCAATGGTAGACAGCAGGGACAACTAGAGGGGGCAGTCAGGGAGGGGAGCAAGGATTGAAAATCTAACTATTTGATATTGTGCTCAGTATGTGGATGACAGGATCAGTCATATCCCTAATCTCATCATCATTACAATGTACTCGGGTAACAAACCTACATATGTACCCCATGAATCTAAAATAAGTCTGGTACACCTGAGTAATCCGCTTACTTGGTGAGAGCTTCAGCCAGAAATTAGGCTCCTTCAATCCTAAGACTGACCCATGGATGTGGATGGGGCACTGGGGCATTCCTGTTCTGGGAGCAAAGGAGGTGTTTTTTGGTGAAGATATTTATGAAACTGATCCCTTCTGGTGGGGCTGAGGTCTCAGTTCACTGAGAAGTAGGCCATGCAAGCCAGAGGGCTCAGAGGTGGGTAACCCAGAAAAGACAAGGAGCTTTTTCCTTGATTGACATTTATTTCACTCCATCGCTTTGTCTCCCTCTTACATAGAGTCACTGTCACTAGAGTTGGGGGATGGACAAAGGATTCCCAGGTGGTCTTCAAGCCAGCACAGTGGGAGGTGGGCTGTTGGATGGCTAAGGCAAATTAGAGTAAGAGTGCCTGGTGGATGGTGATGATGAGAGATCTCACCTCCAAAACCAGTTCCTACCTGCACAGCGTCTTTGGTCTGACATAGCTTCTTCAAGCAGAGCTCAAGAAAAAAGAGGCTCTCAGTTGCCACTAGACCAGGCCACCCTGCATTGGAGTCACAGCTCTGGTCCTGATGTTCATTCTTCAACTGAAGGGGCAAGGGAAATCTGTTTCCCCCTCTGGAAGCTTCTGCCATAGGACTGGGTAATACAGAGGCATCTGCTAGTGTGGGAAATGGACAGATGGTGGTGATGCTTTAGTATACCAGATCACTTTCCAGTTATGCTCTCTTTCTCTGGGAGAGAGAGACAGGGAGAAAGAGAGAGACTGGGATTGAGGTAGAAAAAAGAGGTTGATTACATGCAGCATGAGCTGTGCACTAGTTGTGGAGAAAAAGACTGCCTATTGGTCCATGGCAAATTCTAAATTATGAAACAAACAGGGCTGGGTATGGGGATTCACGCCTGTAATTCCAGCACTCTGGGAGGCCAAAGTGGAAGGATCACTTGAGGCTAAGGGTTCGTGACCAGCTTGGCAACAAAATGAGACCCCATCTCTATTAAAAAAATAAATAAATAAAAGCCAGGAGTGGTGGCACATACCTGTGATCCTAGCTACTCAGGAGTCTAAGGCAGGAGGATTGCTTGAGCCTGGTCCCAGGTTAGAGTGAACTAGGATCACGTTATTATACTTGAGCCTGGGTGACAGAATGAGATCTTGTCTCTAAGAAAAAAATTAAACCCTCCAAATCTCTTTAAAAAACTTGTTTTATGCCACAAATAAATTTGTGAAACACTATTCCATATGACAGTAATTCAATAAGTTAGACCCCTAAATAAACAACAAAATATCCAGTTCATTACTAATTATAGAAAAAAAAAGAATTTTTGACCCTTATGTCCGTACCCTGCAGTTTCATATCACACAATTATCTGAAATTCTAAGAAATTCTCCATTAAAGGAACCACTTTACATTTATTGAAGCCAGTGTTTCTGCAGTTGAATTTGGCAGAAAAGATTTTTTCCCCTAAATGCCTCATTTTGTGGGAAAGGTGGGAAGAAGAGCTCATTAGTAATGAGGGGTGACAGGCAGTTCCTCACCTGCACACCACACCTCCAAGAGTAGAACATCTGGTTTTCCTAGTTGAAGTTTGAAATTGCACCATCCCCTTCAGGCTTCCTCTGCCAGCCATTCCCTTGAGCCCCCAGATTCTGGGCTGGAGAAGGAAGGCAGAAATAATGCTGCATCGTCATCAAGGTTTGCAGGGTAGGAAAGTAGACAGCTCCAAGTTTATGTCATGAAGATTCTATGATGAGGTCTGTGGAGCTATGAGAACAGGATGAACAAGACACTCATCTCCTGGGCGTCTGTCTACCTATTTATCCCCTTCTGTTCCTTCTTTCCATGGTAATTATTGAGCCTTCAAGAGGTTAAGGATATAGTTGAAAGTTAAATACACTCTGTTCTTATTCTTAAGGCACCCATAATCTAGAGGGGGTCATCGGTAAGTAAGCAAGCCATTTTGCTCAATTGGGTTCGATGCATGGTGGAGAGAAAAAGGGCCATGGGTGTGACAAACGCAGAGGGCTGTAGCCTACACAATCTGCAAGGTTGAAGGAAGAGCCAAGAAGACTTCCCCAAGGAGGAGCAGCCAAGGTGAGTACAGAAGGGTCAAGGAGTCAGCTCAGTGAAAGGAGGTGGAGATCAGGGAGTCTCAGGCAGACGCTTTTCATGTGGCTTCTTTGAAAACTCTAGTGACAATGGCAGTTCTGAACCAAGGAGGCCACTCTGGCTGAGGTGAGACTTACTTTTTATTTCCTCTCCGGTTGCTTCAGAAAACTCAGTTTTCCTGCCCCGACAAGTGCCAGATTTACAGAGCTCTTATAGCCAGTTTCAGCTGGGTCCCTGCTGAGGGAGGCAGTAACCTTCTTAATGGGAATGTCTTCAACAACAGGGGTCAGGGGCACCCAGTACTTTTCTTGTGTAAAATTAATTAAGCTCCAAGGTCAGGAGGTGACGGGTGGGCTCATTAGAACAAATGATTTCTGTTTGAGTAAAAATAGCTTTGGGGTTCTTTCCAGATCTTGCCTAAATTCAGTAATTATGTCTGCCCCATGCTTTAAGCAAACACAGCAGTACAATAAGTGTGTTTAGAGATAAGGGAAGGGGTGAGAGGAGACTCAGTTGAGCTGGATTGGGTTTTTGTTTCAGCTGGGGCTTGCAGAAGGGCTTGACTCATGATTCTCTGGCTGGATTTCTTGGAGGCATGCTGTGAGCAGAGATATGTCCATTCCAGGAATCTTAACCTGTGAGCCGGGTCTTGTGCATAGAAGCTTTCAGGAAATGTTTGCTGTCATCATTATCATCCTTGTAGTGGAAACTGTGGCTGTCTCTCCAACATCTATTTTTATAAAAACTTTAATTTGTTATTTAGATCAACACCTCCCCAATTCAAATTCATGTATTTTGTGAGAAGAAGACTGAACTCTTGTACATGGTTCAGGGCTATTTTCATTAGAAAAACCACATTTTTTGGCTACAGTGATTGGTTCAGGGCTGAGCACATGGTCCCACGTGGGCCCATAAAATGTGAAGGTAGGATTTCTAGGAGTTTTTGGAATTGCACTTCCTCATTTTTCTTAGACAGCTTTTCATAATAACTTGTTCTTCCAATCTCTTGACATGGCCTGAGGAAGTGTGGACCTTTCATGGTTGTTAGCAGACATCATAATCGTGAAGTACAACCAGCCTTAGGATGAAATTAACACCACGGCAAACAGAAGAGAGAGAGAAATGATGACAGTGTTGAAATGCTGAATCAAACCAATACTTTCCTACATCAAGCCTTTGTTATTCACTCAGATATCCTCTTTTTAGTAAATACTACTTTGAGTTAAATTTGTTCATTATTTACAACTTGAGGCATCTCATATGATAGAGAGTTTGATTCCAGAAAGTGGGACATTGTTAGTAACAAACCCTGAAGTATGGAATTGGTTGAGGTGGCACAAGGGCACCACAGAGGACTCCAGGTGGTTAGTCAACTGCCCATATACCTTGGGAAAGGGATCATCAAGGCTGCAGCGTTAGGAGACTTGGTAGAAAAAATAGGGGTATTGATGCATGAATATGAAGATTCTGTAAGAAAGAGAAATGTTTAGGCTGCAGAAGACTTTCCTGAACACGGAAAGAGAAGAAAATACAACTGTGTTCCAAGAGACCACTTATGAGAAGCAGTATCCCCCTATTTAAGCCAATTTGAATTGGGTTTTATGTTCCTTGCAAGATTACATGCTAATCATAGCAATCATCAAAGTGTCTTGTGCATCCTGCTATAGGAGCACTTAAAAATAAATATTTGCTTGTATTTCCATTTACTCTGAATATTTTCCCATTGAAGTATTCATCTCTTAAAGGCAGGAACCATATATATTTATGTCAGCATTTGCAACACTGAGTATAATGTCTGGCACATAGTAGGTGCACATATATGCTTGAAGAATGAATGGTCTCCACCAGAAGACATCAAAGTAGAGGTCACTAGCTGAAATATGGACATGGTTCACTCAGTCAGCACATATTGTGAGCATTTTACATGTGAAGAATTCTGTGACAGATAATGATTCTCCACAGATCTGTTCTTCTGGTGGATTTTCTTTTTCTCCCTGTTCTTTATGTTTTGCTGAATCACACTCATTAGAGGTAACAGAACCCCTTTTCCACCATTCTTTCAATACTATATGGCATTAATACAAGAGACAGATGTGTATCTTTTAAATAAACTGAGATGCCAGAATAACCTCCAATGCCTTTTGGAACTGACCCTGCAAAATGTAACCACTTTTTCCAGAGAGTTGATCATTCCCCCCAAGGTGCAGGAATCTACTCGAATTGCAACAGCCTTTGGAGAAGATCAAACTGTGTGGCAGCCACATAAATGTGCTTCCCATATTTCCTTTCAAGAAAGAATCTGCTGTGAGGAGTGTAGTGAGCTGACAGATGCCAATTGCTGCAAATTTGTGATCCACTTCTTCTTTCTTTCCTCCTCTGTCTTCAGAGGTGTCAGGCCTGGTGTCAAGTGTCAGACCTGCATTGCAGTCCAAAGGTTCTCTCCAATCTTCTGCTTTCTCTCCCTTTTATCCTTTACAGGTCCTTCACCCAATAAATCTCTTGTACATCTATTTCCATTTTGGCTCCCACTTCTCAGAAGACCTAAACTGATGCACAATGTCTGGGCTGTTGGATGGCTGGGTTGGCAAACTAGAGTATGTGTGATGCTTGACATACTTTGTCCCGTGTTCAGAAAAGTCCAGGAGCTGCCCTTCTCAGGATTTGTTTCCAGTGGAGGCATTTTCTTGAGCAAATTTGAAGGATGGGAAAGGACAACAACCAGCTATGGGGAGCACTTGAGAGAAGGGAAGACAGCAGCAAACAGTCATGGAAAGAAAATAGTAATTCAAGACAGCTCCTTTTAAATTAATTTAAACAATCCAAGAGTTTACAGGCTGTGCTTTTTTCCTTGTAGAGATGGTATCTTACCTCACTGCCCAGTCTGGTCTTGAATTCCTAGCCTCCCAAAGTGCAGAGATTACAAGTATAAATCACTGTGCTCAGTCTCTACTCTGTGCTTTTAGCAGAGGATGGATATGCTGGGAAAGCTTTGAGCTAATAAAAACTTCAGGTTCCCTGGGCTTTGTCTCTGTAGACATCCCTTGTTCCAGACTCATTTCTTATTCTGCATCCCTTTTCTATTGCCCACTGTCAAAGCTGGTTATGCGCCATAGCAGAAGGAAGGTTAAATGGAAAATAATACTGATCTGGATTCTCAACTGACTTTTGTTGTGTGACTTTACACCAGAGACTGAATTTCTCTGAGTTTGTTTTCTCAGCATGAGATGATAATCCTGTCTTACAGTGTTGTTGAGAAGATGAAACAAGGCAACGTAGGCATTGAAGGTCTAGCACAACTACAGGCACAGGGTAGGGGCTAGGTGATATTCATCAGTGCTCACTGGGGGTAAGTTTCAGAGTATGAGGAACAGCAGGGAGCACGAAGTCCTCCTGCTCTGCAATTACAGAAGGGAGATGATGAAGACCTGTGGGTTCTGTGGCCATTGGTCTCTTCCCTTAGGTCTCTGGGTTATTTTGCCCAAGATTAAAATAACTGTATTTACTTTAAATTCTTTGCTTTCTTCTTAGTTTTGGAGCACTGTTATGAATACTTTATTATATATATGGAATCTAATGAAGGATGAGGTGAGGTTTTAGGACTAAAGATAGTTTAATCCAGCATGCCCCATAGAGCATCTGCAGAGGAGGAAACTGAGGCCCAGGGTTGAGGAATGACTTGCTCAAGGCTTTGGCACATCTGGGAGGACTCCTGGTTTCCTGCCTCAAATACATCTGCATCATTCAGGAATTGACTACATCTTTTGGAATAAGTTTTATCTGGCTGTTTTGAATGAGAATCCTGGTTTTTGGGGCCCTGGTATCCTACTCCTCTGAGGCCTTTGTGATCTTTTTAGCAGCTTGAGTTACTCCCTCCTATTTAATGCTCCTCCAATACCTTGTGCATTGTCCTCTTACAGCCCTCAATGTCTCTGTCTTTCCTTCTCATTCATGACAAAGGCCACATTTTGCTCAGATCAGTATCCCAATGCGTGGAAAAGATGAGAGTCATAAATGCCCACTTGCTAAATTTGTTGAATTCATATATTTTTATGATGATGAGTAGTCAGAGGGAGAATTGGGCAGCAGGAGTGAGGATAGGGGCAAAGTATAATTATGTTACTTCATTTATTTTGGGAAAGACTTCCTGGTTGTATATACATTCCTAAGACCTTTTGCTAGGAGGAATGAGAAGCAGAGAGCATATTGGTCAAGAACATGAACTTTGGAGTTAATCTGCCTGAGTTTGAATCCTAATTCTGCAATATACTAACCATGTGACCCACCCAGAGCAAGTTATTTAATTTCTCTGTGTTCTTCCCAGGGAGAGGATCCAGAACTACTATTCAGGCTACTGGGATGTAGGCAGATGTTTACATTAGCATGCATATAAATGTATGCGTATATGTAGAATTGCACATGTATATGTGGCTGTGCATTTCTATGTAGGCTGGCACCTACAGTTCTCTTACATTTTCACTTCTTGCTTGGTGAGTTTGGTGACATTGATCGTTCATTCAATGAATATACATGGAGTAAGCACCTAGAAGGTGGCAGATCCCATTAGGAGCTGAGGAAAGAGCCATGAATTAAACATGTTCCCTCACTCATATTAACACAGCACCCATATGACACTAAGAAGTAGAACTAATCCACCTCCTTTCTGTCTCTCTCTCTCCTCCTATGCAGTCTCTCACTGGTGAATAACTGCGATGCTGCATGTTAAGGACAGGGACAGAGTCCTCTGGAAGCACAGAAGAAGGCGTGAGCAATTCTCTTGGAGAGTGGAGGGTGGCCATGACAGGCAGGTGGATTCTTGAGCTGTGTGATGAGGACAGGAGCTGTGGGTAGGGACAGAGCTGGGAGGATGTTTCAGGTAGAGAGGTGTGGAAAGCAAAAATGAGGCTGATTGGAGACCAGGTGATTGGAGAATTTATTTGAATGTATGTGAGTTACTCTTTTCAATAGCTGTTAAGACATAAATACTGAGTGTTTTGGACCTAACTCCCTAATAAAAGGATCAGGTTTTGATTTTGGCCTAGGCTTGCCAGGAGAATATTACTGAGACACTAAGTGTGTAAGAAACTGAAAAAATGTGAGAAATTATAACCTAGACATTAACATGAAGACACTTTCCAGGATTTGTTTGTTTGCCTTTGTTTTCTTCTGTATTGAAAGGCTTGTTATCAACTGTATTTACACGTAGTATCAAGATTGTAACAATGTTATTTTTCACCAAGAAGGACAATCAGATGATCACAGTTGTGTGTATACATGCACACCAACACCCGCACACATACACGCATGCACACATACACACACATACGTAGGCAGGCAGAGTGAGTTAGTATGCCATAATGGCACCTTCAGAGGGTAATTAACTTTGAGAAATGAAAATGATTACAAATCAATTAAGATATCATTTCTAGAGAAACGAGGGGAATCAGGATCAGACATTTCCAGGGAGGGATGGTTTCCTCAGCAATATGGCCTTCTCTTGAGGCAATGATTTCAAGCTCTCTTGACCAGTGGGTGAATTGTACCATCAAGATGAATGGAGTGCAGGCAGGAATCCCACATACCTGACACTCTTCCAGGGTTTCACACCTTTGTAATCTCATCAGCTTTTCCAGTGAGTCCATGATGTTTCGCTACATCATCCTAGCTTTGTGCTGAGTTCCACCCATTCTAATTCCTGCCAATATGTCCAAACTTCCTCCATCCAACAAGACCACCTTGCAGTACTTTAAGACTCAACACACTGTCCTTCCTACTTTTGTTTTCTGTCAAACATCTTCAAAGTTGCTGTCATCATTGTTGTCAAAAACTGGCTCTAGATCTGTCACTAAGTGGCCTTCAAAAACCTCAGACAGAGAAAGCATGGCCAATGAATAACATCAACAAAATCACCTCTTGCAACATATTTTCCTCTGCTTTTGGACTAGTATATGCCCTAGCTTTCTCACTTTATCTACCACTCTGTATTTATGGATCTGAAAGCTCAACTTTTTAATAGAAACATTGATCAAAAATTCCACATCTTATTCTACAGCATTTCTTGACTCCAATCTAGTTGGTGTTGTGACCACGGCGTATACCTAGCCTGACTTGAGTTTTGGAAGTAATTACCTACCTCTTCCTGAAACATTACCGTCTGATTTTTGGGAAGTCTAACATTCCTGATCATCCTGCTGTTTCTCTGAGTGCTTCTCTCAGGCTTTCCATGACCCTTCTCCACTCTGTCTACATCCTTTCCCTCTGGTTGATCTGAACCACTGGTCCATTACCACTGTGGAGACTGATTCAGAGACTGTATCTCAAACCTCTGATTTTCCTTCTAAGTTTTTATCTTCCAGATAGGTCACACCATCACACCTGAAAGTTCATTTCTGTTGCCCAGATCTGCTCCTTTTCCTGAACTGCTGTCTCTGTTAATGGTAACTCCATCTTTTCAGCCTGGGAGCTTTAAAAATTCACTTATGTCTCATTTCTTTCTTTACCTTATCCCTTATTTCCAATATATTAACACAGCACCCATATGACACTAAGAAGTAGAACGAATCCACCTCCTTTCTGTCTCTCTCTCTCCTCCTACCTTCCCATGTCCCTCCTTTCAGACTTTCACCAACTCTCACTTATTCAACAGACTCTTAGATGATCTTCCTGTGTCTACAAACTGTTTTCCATCCTGCTGCCAGATTATTTCCCCAAAGCTCAGGTTAGAATATTTTACTTCCCTGTTTTTAACACTTTGTAGATTCCCACTGAGGAACGTCTCCTCCTGCCTTCAAACCTACCAGCAATAGAGTCTGTAATGACTTTGCAATGTGTCAACTTGGCTAGGCTCGACTACATTTCCTAGGGTCCTCTTTTTTATGTTTCCAGTTAGGGTGAGCCACAAGGGAAATTCTTGTGAGACCGGGAGGGCAGAAGGAAAGTGGCAGCCATTTTGCAGCATGCATGACTGGGAATCTGCTGATTCACCTTGTTGACATTAAGCAGCATAAGTAGAGCATGAATTGCTCTACTTGCCCCTGGATCCCCCTTTAGCTTCTCTGGCTCCTAGACTGGAATGTGCACTTAGCTCCCTGATAAAGAGACCCCACTTCTGCAGGACTCCTTCATCACCAAGGTCAGAAGCAACAAAAATAGGCAAGGATTTTAGCCTGCCTTCATGGGGTTCCAGCTCATTTCTGCTCTTATTTTTAATTAAAAAAAAAAAACCAGTATTTTGATATAACCCACATACCATACATTTTGCACATGTAAAATGTATAGTTTATTAGTCTTTAGTATATTCAGAGTTGTGCAACTATTACCACAATCAAATTTAGAACATTTCATCACCCCAAAAGGAAACTTCATACCCATTAACAGTCATTCCCTCTTTCTATCCCCTCTCCCACCCCTTCCCCACCCCCAGTCCTAGGCAGCTACCAGTCTATTTTCTGTTTCTTCTATGGATTTGTTTTTTCTGAACATTTTATATAAATGGAATCATACAGTATGTAGCCTTTGCTATCTGGCTTCTTTGTCTTAGCAGTTTTTCAAAGTTTATCCCTGTTGTAGCATGTATCAGTGCTTGATTCCTTTTTATTGTCGAATAATACCCCAGTATATGAATATGCCACATTTTGTTTACTCTTTCATTTGCCTGGTTTCTACTTTCTGGCTATTATGAATAACAGTGCTGTGAACATCTGTGTACAAGTTTTTGTGTGTAAATGTGTTTTCATTTCTCTTGGATATATACCCGGGAGTGGAATTGCTGGGTCATATGATAACTCATTTTGAGAAACTGCCAAATGTTTTTCAAAGTGCCTGATAAGCAAGGCAATAGGATTCTAATGGATCTACAACCTTTCCAACACTGGTTGTTATCTGCGTTTTTGATTATTGACATCTCGGTGGGTATGGAGGGGTATCTCATTGTGGTTTCGATTTGCATCACCTAGTGGCTACTGGTGGTGATCATCTTTTCATGTGCTTATTGATTATTTATTTATCCTCTTTGGAGAGATGTCGACTCAGATAATTTACCCACTTAAAAACTGTGTTATTTGTTCTTTTACCGTTGAGTTCTAAGAGCTCTAGCTCACTCTTCTTCTTCCTTTCCTAACTGCCTGCCATGGAGGATTTGAGCTCCAGCATCAGATGCAAAGAACAACAGCCTTACAGAGACTGCTTAACCAGCTTTCACAATTGTGTAAAGTTGCTTCCATGTAGCAAGCCCATATATTTCCTACTGGTTCTACTCTTTGGTTGAATCCCTGCTGATAGAGTCTCAGCCCCACATTCTAATCTCATCTATCTCCTACTACTCTCTACATACATGGCTCTGCTCCAGCCAAATTGTGCCCCATGAGCATCCTGTTTTATCATTTTTTACCTCATACTTGTTTATTTTACAGTATTAGGTTTTCCTATTTTTTTCCACTTAAAATTTTACCTATCCTTTGAAACCAGCTCATATTCTCTGTCATCCATAGAAACTTTTCCAATCCCATCACCTTCCTCTTTTGAACCTTATAATATCCCTTATCTTCTTGAATATCAATTTGCTATCATCCTACAGGACAGTTGAAGGGAATAATGAAGATTACACATAGACAATATCTTCACAGAGTGTCCGGCATATGACAGGTGATGAGTTATGGCTAGTTCTATTCATTTTCCATCCCCAGAGCACATGGAGAGTTCTGTAAATACTGCTGTACATTTTCTAGTTTTGTAGGTCTGAAAATGAGGACAGAAGGCTCAGATGATTCATGTTTTTATAGATTTTCTTCTTTTCTGTGGCTTAGGGATCATTCTGGGACAACTTGCTCTTTGTGCTCTGGGTTCCAGTGCTGGACACACCTTTTCTGTCAAGGTCTGTATTTGTGAGATGGTAGTACTGATGACTTCCAGCCATAAAATGTTTCCTTTTATCCCATCTAATAATTTGAGGAGGTTGTGGATTCAATAAATAGCAATGGATCTAATTAATAGCATTGGATCTAATTTATAGCAATGTCTCATGTTTGCAACAAGCTTCAGAGCTTCCGAAGTTGCTTTTCTCTTTAAGTCTACACAATAGCCCTTGCTGTGAGATAGGCAGGGCAGTTGAGCATTTTGAGGCATGGGTGGCTTAAGTCATCTAAAGGTCAAGGTGAATAATTAGAACACGCATGTCCTGACTCCCAGGCTAGTGTCTCTTTCTCTGCACTCTCCAACAAGCAAAGTGGAAAGGAAAAATGGAGCTATTGCTCTAATGCCAAACCCAGTTGATCATGGGTGGTTTCAATGGAATCTTGAAACTCTCCCTGCTAGATCTTACCCCATCCATCTCCGCACTTCTATTGGTGTCCCCGCTATCATTCCCTGGAATCCAGGCTGCTAATCACATGGGTAAGAAGCGAGAAAGACATCATGTTTGTTAGTTGCTTTATTTATCTATTCCTGCATAACAAACCACCTTAAAACTTGGTGACTTAAAACAACCACAATTTATTTTTGTTATGATTCTGTGAGTTGGCTGGTCAGTTCCTCTGCTGGCTTCAACTAGGCTCACACAAGTGGCTGCTTTGGCTGCAGGGTCAACTGGGCTGGGAGATACAAGATGGAACATTCTGGCCAGGTGCAGTGGCTCACACCTGTAATCCCAGCATTTTGGGAGTCCAAGGTGGGTGGATTACTGGAGGTCAGGAGTTCAAGATCAGCCTGGGTAACATGGTGAGACCCCATCTCTACTAAACATACACAATTAGCCAGGCGTGTTGGCAGGCGCCTATAATCTCAGCTACTTGGGAGACTGAAGCAAGAGAATTGCTTGAACCCGGGAGGCAGAGGTTGCAGTGAGCCAAGATTGTGCCATTGCACTCCAGCCTGGGCAAAAAGAGTGAACTCCATCAAAAAAAAAAAAAAAAAAAAAAGTAACATTCTTAAGTCTGAAAGAGTTGGTGTCAACCGTCATCTAGTATGCCTTGGTTTACCTCCAAGTGGACTCTTAACTCTAGTAGGCTAGCCTGGTGGTCTATGTGGTGGTCTCATGGTGGTGGTCCCAAATCACAAAGCCAGAAAACACAAGGCCCATTGAAACTTGAGCTGGGATCACGATCACATACACTATCATTTCCATCACCATTCTATTGGTCAAAGCCATCACAAAGCCAGCCTTACTCAAGGGTAGGGGAAATATACTTCACCTCTTGATAGGAGGAACCTCACATTCATATAGTAACCACACAGGATGAATTGTTGGGGTTATCTTTGGAAACAATGGTGCATGGAATCATTGTACATGAAATGAGGTAGAGCAAGTGGGCACGGCTTTCTCACTCTTACCTACATTAGGAGTTTTTGGTAGGACCCATCTGATATCTTTATATGAGAAGAAGCTTGGTGTTCTCACCCTCAAAGACTTCTCTTCCTCTGCCTCTTACCTGGTAGCCAGAGAAGACCTCTGCCTCTAGCCACCCTGTACTAACTCAGCACTAGGCACTAGGGACTGATGAACATTCTCTTGGACGTTCTCAAGTGTATTGATCACTTTTATTTTTTGGTATCCTAGTGACGTGTTTAGGCGTGAAACCAATTGGAGTTAATCACCTCTAATAAAGTTTTATCTACCTGATTCAGCACAGACTAATATAGTTCGCCATTTGGTAGTTTGAAGGAAAGTCTCAGCATAAAGTGTGTTTCCTATGTACTGCTGTGGTTCCAAGCACTCCTGCTAATTAGTGAACCTAAAGGAAGATACGTTTTGTCAGGTTAAGTATCCAAATACTTTAAGCTTCCCTCTCCATAATGCCACCAAAGAGCTCCCTATTTTACCAACCTCTCTAATATCCTAGGATGGTTTTTAAGTAACTCATTTCATTAAGTGAATGCAACTATCTTTATTTTCTATCTCTTGCTTCTAATCTGCAGGCACTCTTTTGGTGAAAAACGCTCAATCTTGTCATCTAAAGATATTAAAATTACATAATCTGTTTAAACCCTAATCTCTCTCTCTCTCTCTTTTTCTGTCTCTCTGGTTAACGCCTCAGACATCCTTTTTTTTCTCCTTACATCCAGTGTTTTACCCCTCCTACCTCACTTCCTTGCTTGGATAGCATATGGATGCAGTGGAGAGTTTATGCATCCTTGTGGTATTGGGAGAGTGACAGCTGGTATACTCATTTCAGTGTTTAACCCACTTGTGGGGTGGGGGGCAACTGTATGCCACTAGAACTGGAGAGGGAGGTGCTAGTCTTTAACCCTTGCTCTACTTTCTTTTGTGTCCTCCAGCAAGGGATGGTTTAACCCTTCCTGTGTGCAGACACTGCCTTCTACATATCCACATCTGTCCTGGTCTATGATTATTTTTTCTAAGCTTCACTTCCTAAATGGAAACATAGAGTTTAATGAGGTCTGAGAAGATCCTTTTCTCTCCCTTGAAAGCCTTGCTCTGAAGACTATTTTCTGTGGACTTATAAGTCTAGATTAAAACTAAGAGCTGAGCATTGAAGGCTGCCTTTCCTTTCTTTGGAGCTGTAAGCCAGCATAGAGATGGTCTGAATTCCCAAATCAATTGACATTTCACCCCCTTTCATAGCTTTAAAAAATTATCTCATTCAAATAGTATTTCACTTTTCTCTAAGTTGTCACACACATTTACTTTGATAGAGCAAATTTTTCTCATTCCTTTCCATACATCTTATTAATGACACTTCTAATAATTATTTTATATTTGTAACTCACCAAATCTCAAGATTGTTAGCAGAAGCATGCTTAACACTGACACAAACACAATTGAAGTCACTCAGTAAATGCTTAAAGAAAGCACTGTGAGCTGTTCAAAATGGTAGAGTGCAGTTTTGTTCCCTTGTGTTCTCCAGGGCATAGCACTCTGCACTTACATGGTGTCTAATAATGTTTGTTGATTGACAGACTTATGCACAAATATATGAGCTCTGTTTACAGTCAGCGCAATGCATCATGATTAGTTTGCTTTGTGAGAACATGGACTTTTAAGGGAGTCAATCAAGTAGACTGACTATGGGATGATCAACTGTGCATCCCCATTCTATTTTGGGTTCTCCTGCTTCCTGGAGTCTGCTTGCCTGCCTGCGTAACTGCCTGATGGACTTAGCCTCTCTCATGATCTCACTCTGGGGGATTGCTTCCCACTACAGTATGATCTCCTTGGGAGATTTCAATTGCTTTTGAATTAGTTATAGGCTCAGAAATGAGGGGACTCCCGTTATTACAATGCAGGTTTTAAAATGACTCCATTTCAAGTTGCCAGCTAGGCAGCATTAACTCATTGTCAGATAATTCTGTAAGGTCACGAAGAAGACTGACTTTTCAAAAAGCAAAGCAGAAATGAGCCAATAAGGTCAAGGAGTGAAGGAAATGACCTTTGAAATGCCTTCCACGTATGAAAGCCATGCCTCGTCTGTTTTACCATCTATAAAATGGAGGCAAAACTTCTGATCTCTCTTTTTAAAAGTGATTTGGGGAGTAGTTGATTATGCTATGTAAAACAATTCAATGAGTGTAGTACTCCACTGGATTCTCCAGATTCATGAAATTACACCACAGTATCTATAGTAAAGCCTGTGCACACACAAAACAGCATTATGCCAAATAGCAAAGGACTGTGTCTGGAATAAACAGCATTTAAGGAATTGTTCCTGACATAGTCTCTTTTCACTTGTCTTGAAAATAGGAAAAAGAAGGACAAGAGAGAGCAGAAAGACTGGAGAAAAAATATACCACAAATATCAAAATGCTAACTGTGGCTTACAAGGTGATTTTTATTTTTATTTTTTGGCTTTTTCTGTATTTTGAAAATATTCTAGGATTTTTTTTTTTTTTAATCAGGCCAAATGCTATTAATTAAAATACTGATGAAATCAAAGAATGCCATAAAACATATAACCATAAAACAATAATAAAGATAATAGCTGTTTTACTTTGGCTACCCCAAGAGTTGACTCTGAGACTAGGTACAAGTAGTTTATTTGGGAATTAAATCTAGGAAGTACGGCCGGGAGCGGTGGCTCAAGCCTGTAATCCCAGCACTTTGGGAGGCCGAGACGGGCGGATCACGAGGTCAGGAGATGGAGACCATCCTGGCTAACACGGTGAAACCCCGTCTCTACTAAAAAATACAAAAAACTAGCCGGGCGACGTGGCGGGGCCTGTAGTTCCAGCTACTCGGGAGGCTGAGGCAGGAGAATGGCGTAAACCCAGGAGGCGGAGCTTGCAGTGAGCTGAGATCCGGCCACTGCACTCCAGCCTGGGCCGCAGAGCGAGACTCCGTCTCAAAAAAATAAAAAATAAAAAAATAATAAATCTAGGAAGTACTAATAGGAAAAGTAGGAAAATGAGAGAGAAGGGAAGAAAGCCAATACAAGGTGTATGAATGAATAGGTTACCTCCATGGGAAACTGGGGTTTATTTCTGGGAACCTCTGAAAGATGGTGTAGAACACACCATAGAGTTGTACCATCCTAGGTCAGGAAGATAGGGTCTTTGTCCAGCAGATAAACAGGGAAAGCACTTCTGGCTTTCTCTATGTACAGATCAAGCCTGCTTCTGCAGCCAGAAAAGTCCTTAGGCAAATGTTGAATTTTAGGTGTTTGTGATATGAATAACATTGAGTATCAAGAGAATATGAGCCAGGCATTGACAAAAATCTGCTGTGCCAATGAATCTATTGCCAAAATCCAGGAGAAGATTTAGTTAACTATGGAACCATGACACCAACTTGAGAATCATAACCAACAGGCAGCCCACCTTTACCTACTTACAACACAGAAAATCTCATGACTGAAATAAAGTAGAAATCTCAGCCTTGACCTTCTCCTTGACTCCTATGTTACATGTTACATGACTCTTTAAGGTGGTCACACACAGGTATTCGGTAGTACTATCAATTACATCAATTTGGATTCAACAACTTCTAAAAGACACTGGAAATACATAGAGGAAATAGCCTCGGAGTTCAATTTTGGAAACTGGGAGATTGTGTCCCGACCCGCAGGACAGTCGAACAGACCCTGGAAGGGGGAGTGGGAATGGAGGAGACGAGAAAACACAAGAAATGGAGACAAGGCAAATAGCCTGATCAAGTCTCGTTTAATAATGGTGGTGCAATGCCTTATATAGGCTGGCAGGGGAAGAGGTTGGGCCAGGGCGGTGACGGGGGGGGGGGGGGGGGGGGGGGGGGGGGGGGGTTCTCACAAATAACAATTGCGCGTGCGGCGTGGGTTTGTAATCTTCCCGGGCGCGGGATCGCACCTGCGCCGTAGGCTGCATATCTTTCTGGGCGCGAAAAGGTTTGCGCGGCGGGAAAGGTTTGGGCGCGCACGGGAAAGGTTTAGGCGCGCGCGGGAAAGGTTTTAGGCGCGCGCCGGAACAGTTTATAATGAAGAACCCGGAAATGTGCCATTTTGTCTCCGCTTTGCGGAGATCAAGCAACAGAGGTCGGCTAACTCCAGGCCTCGTGGCTCGGGACAAGATTGCCTTCGCTTAGCTGTCTAACAGACAAAGGTAAAAGTCTTGATTTTTACCATCTCCTGCTTGATTCCAAGTTTTTACACCTCAGTAAATAGCAATAAATCCCTCCTCTCGTTACTTAAGCCTAAATATAGTCAATATTCGTGGTTCCTTGATTCTCTTCAACTTTCATATGAATCTATTGGCACTGTCATTAGGCTATAAACTCAAATCCATTTATTTCTCTCTTTCTTCACTACAACTACACTGCAAACCATATTGCAATTATCTTTTACTTAGATTACTACAATAGTCTTCCTGTTGGTCTCTTGATCTTTCAAAACCATAAATCAAATCATGGATCTTTCCATGTTGAAACCCACCCAGTGCTCCTTATGTACTTCTGACATAAGCCAAACTCCTGACCATGGCTTACAAAGTCTATTGTCATCTGATTCCTTCTTTGTTTTTTTTTTCTTGAGATGGAGTTTCAATATTGTCACTCAGGCTGGAGTGCAATGGCTCTATCTTGGCTCACTGCAACCTCCACCTCCTGGGTTCAAGTGATTCTCCTGCCTCAGCCTCCTGAGTAGCTGGGACTACAGGCGCCTGCCACCATGCTTGGCTGACTTTTTATTTATTTTATTTTATTTTTTATTTTTAGTAGAGACAGGGTTTCACCATGTTGGCCAGGCTGGTCTCAGACTCCTGACCTCAGGTTATCCGCCCGCCTTGGCCTCCCAAAGTACTGGGATTACAGGCATGACCCACCGTGCCCAGGTGATTCCTTCTTATTTATTTGGCTTTGTCTCCCACCATCCTGCATACTGCAGCTACACTGGCCTCTCTGATCCTTGAATATATAATATATATAAATGTCCACTTTAGGACATTTGCACTTTTTGTTCCCTGCAGTTGGTCAGTTCTTTCCCTAGATTTTCACATGGTGGCTCCTTCTAATCATTTAGATCTCATCTCAGCAGCTATATCATTGGTCTTTCCTTCAAGATCACCTCTTTGAAATTAGTTCATTTGTAACTAACACATTGGCTTGATATATAATATCCTTAGCCATTGAATCCTTAGTACTCAGGGAAATGTTTGGCTCCTGGAAGGCTCTCAACAACTAATTGTTGGTGGAGGAATTTAGGATGTAAATGTATAGTCACACAGGGAAGGAGACTCAGGGTGGAGGCCCATGCTGGCAGTCTTACTATTTTTCCATTAGTTCCATTGGTCCAGAGTATTGAAGAATCAGGCAGTGGAGAGCAGGAAAAAATCACTCATAATCTAGAAGAGCCACATGGTTTTGGTGCTTGTTAGGCCTTTAGAACTGGGCTAATGCTCTTCTGCTACAGAACTAATAATTTGATCTTTTCACAATCAAGGAGACTTTGGGCAGGTCGAGAGCTGAGGTGTAGTTCTGACTGTTACAAAATGTAATTGTGAAATTCTTTTTTTTTTTTTACTTCTTCAGTGATAATAAACTAGAACAACTATCAAGCAAACAAATATGTGTGTGTGTGTGTGTGTGTGTGTGTGTGTTTAAAATTTTGGGAAATGATAGACCATAGGAAATTTGGGGGTGTCTTTCATAGAATATAAAGAAATATTGATTCTGTTAAATAAAAGTAGAAAGCATTAAAAGGTAAACTATGCTGAGACCAAAAAAAAAAAGCAGGAAGAAAGACAAAAAAGAGTTGATTTAAAAAATGCTAAGAATGTTTATGAAAAAAATTCATCTTGTAGTCAAAATTATCATGGGAGGCAGTAAAAATATAATCAATGTGCAAAAAAACATGAAAAAGATCTCCCTAAGAATAACTAAACATATGAAGAAAAAGACAAATTGACAAATTGGCTCAGAGGTCAGCAATTACAGCCCTCCAGATAAATATGACTCCCACCTGTTTTTATAAATAAAATCTTATTGGAACACCATCACAGTAGTTGCTTTAAGTATCACTTGTGGCTAATTCATGCTACACTGGCAAATTTAATGGTTGTAACAGACCCTATATGATCCACAAAGCCTAAACTATTTACTCTCTGGTTCTTTAGAAAAAAAGTTTTTTTGACCACTGAATGGGGTAAAAGAAAATAGTTATGGTGGTAAGAGAACAAAGATCCAAGTTCCCAATGTTTGAAATATTTGGCAAAAGAAATAATAATAAATGTACTAATGAGATTTATTACAGAAAGAAGGAATACTTTTCTTATTGGGCAAAGACTTACATGTAAGATAGAACAGAACATATAAAATCATTTAAGCTGTCTATGAACATATGAAAATAATGTTATAACAGTAATCTGAGACATTACTTAGATTATCTAAATAAAAGTTTGGTATAACTAAAAGAGACATGAGAACATGCTACAGTTCTCTTGTTTTATACATATAGTAACTACTCATTCCTAATGCTTCCTTTCTCTGTCAAATGTCCCTGTTTGGATGATAAGTTTATATGATTAGTCCATTCACAGAGGTTATCACAAAGTAACTGGCAAAACCGACTTTAATTATATGGTAAGTTGTATTTTAAATAAGGTTTTTGGATAAATATTAATGAAAGACAGCATTTTGATTAATGAAAGTGTCAAAAATACCTTCACAATTACCTGATTAGATAAAGATAAACAAAGTACAGTTTGTATAATTTTAAAAAAGCAGAAAAAAGAGGAAGCTATCAGGAATAAAATAGGACACAGAAATATGATTAATATTTTGATACAACAATCATCTCTCTCCATATATAATTTTTAATAACTCACATAGAATGCTCT